>NC_056729.1:949658633-949773633 GCF_019279795.1 Protopterus annectens
GTTAGAAAGCTGAGAGATTAGCAGTGTGTGAGAAATGGTATCAAAGGGTTTGGATAGGTCCAGAAATAGAGTGGAGACAAACTTCCCAGAGTCACGGAATGTAGTAACTTGGTCCATAAAGGATATTAGGTCAGTGGAAGTGTTATGACCTGGTCTGAAACCATGTTGTGTTTGTGAAAGGATTTGATTACTGAGAATGAAATGCTGAAGTTGATAGTTTGTCTAGTTACTCCAATTTGCTCACCCAGCATCTCCAACAGTGCAGACTGCAGGGAATCTTTCAAGTCTGCCAACTCATTACACTCCCAGAAAACATGTTCCCAGTTACCTGTCTCTTCCCTATCATACCTCCAGCATTGGCTGTCTACCTGAGGAAGAATTCTTTGGAGCCTGCGTTGGGTATAAAAATACCTGTGTAAATACTTCCAGGCAAAGATCCTAAATCTTCTAGATTTTGTTGCATATTTGGGAGACATACATATACCCCCATTGCTTCTTTGTGAGTTGCTTATCCAATCTCTCTTTCCAATCCTTCCTAACCACCTCTGGTTGATTCTTATAGTTATCATGAAATATTTTTATGCTCTACTACGTATTCCTTTCAAAATGGCAACTTCTGTTCTATTTTCTTCCAAAAACTCTACCAATGCTGGTCTTTCATTTAGGACCCCCTATTTCTTTCTCTTTGCCTATTCTTTGATAACAATCCTTGATATGGACGACAATGTCTAACCTGCAGTCCAAATAAGTTCTTGGCATCTTCCCATTCCTTTCCTCTCTAGTTATTTGCTCCCAATACCTTGGTTCCTTTGCCAGTTTTCTCTAATATATTCCCACCCCCTCTTGCCTGTTGTCTGTATCCTTAATTGCAGTCATCCCGATTGGCAGAATCTCCTTTCACCATTCCTGTATTGGCTTAGTTCTTAGAATACCTTATGCTACTTTATGAATATAGTATTCTGTATGATTATTATTATTCTCCTTAAAGATCTGCATCCAAAATATGTTGGTTTGCTGTTGACAATTATGGCTTGCCTGGATTAAGACCACTTCTGTGTATACATTTTTAAATAAAAAGAAAATGCTCTTCTGAGTATCTCCACACCAGGAAAGTAAGAAAATATATAGTATTTTGTATTCTAATATTCTGTCAGAATCATTTTTAGTATTTTGTTGTTAAGTGCATTATTTTGTTCTTTAATGAAATATGCTTGTTCAGCCAGCTAGCAGCCTGATTTCATCTCTGGCTTGTTTCAGTTCGGTTGCAGTTTTCCCTGCCCTGCTACCTTGAGGCTGGTGTGTTTTAAAAGTCAGTGTCTACATTTTCTGTCCCTTATGGTAATTTGACTACCAAAGTCTCTCCCTCTCTTCTTTCATTGCTGTTGTAAGCACATAAGTGTCAGTTGTCCAAGCTATTTAAGTATTTTTCTTCCCATTGTATTCCATAGATCCGTTATACTGAGTACCCAAGCAGCCAACCAGTATTGCTCTTGAGTTAACTTCTCTTATTATAAATTGTCATTTGAAACTCCTCCCAGTCTCATCTCATCTGCTTATACCACTGGTAACTAGAAGATCAAACTGAAAGGCACCTTCCATTAAACTGTCATAACTCAAGTTACCCTTCTTATCTTCATGCCTGCTTAGTGCACAGTGCACTACCTAGAGGGATTAGCCATTTCTCCATATTTCTTTTCACATCTGCTCAGCTCATCTTAATATTCTAGTATATAAAACCTCCCTAAAAATTCACATCATTAGCATTCATTTAGTACTTTTTTCTAGTATATATGTATTTGTTGTGATCTAAGTCAGAATTACTTTGGTGTAAACTGTAGTAAGAGTAGAGGAAGAACCAAGCCATTTTTAAGCCTGTAATTGCTTTTAAAACCTTGAACTGTGCTGTTTTATTATTGGCCATTTGGCTCATTTGAATTTTTTTAATTTCTGTTATTATAAGTTGCCTGCATTTGTGCGGCCTTGCTCTCATTCACTCAGAGTCGCTAAATGTTAAGCAACCACACTGAGATTGTTTTATACCAGATTTGGCTGACTACCAGCCGAGAAACACCTAGAATAAGTACATCTGCACTTCTTACGAAGTTACTGAAGTAGCTCATTAGTTATGTTTTGTCATTTATTGTGATCTGAGTCAGAACTGCTTTGCTTTAAACTTTAGTAAGTGTAGAGGAAGAAGTGAGTCATTTCTAGGCATAGGACTGCTTGTGTAAACTTGAATTATGCTGTTTTGCTATTGGCCAATGAACTGTCTTGAATTATTTGTATTTCTCTGCTATCATAAGTTGCCTGTATTTCCAGGACACTGCTCCTTGCACAGCCATTTTAATCATGCACTTTATAGCTGCAGGCATTTAAAACCATGACTTTCTGTACATAATCTACTCCAGAAACTCTAAGCATACTTAATAGTAAGAAGCTGCAGGAAGTGGCTCAGTCCTCTTAATGTATAGACTTGTACTATTTTTCTTATACAGATAACACTCCAGTTAAACAATTCAATGTGTTAGGCCTACTTCATCTCCAGCCCACAGTAGTAAGCAACTGGAACCATGGCTCTGCCTTTGTAGCCAGCTTGGTTGAAATGGCATCCTGAGTCAATATAGTAATGGCCTTATGATCATTGGCAACCACCTACTACTTAAACAACCTGCCACAGTGTATGAGAGATGTAGTTATGCAATGTATTGAAGGCAAAGCTCTCACATAAAGCCACTACAAATAACAAGGCTGTCCGAAGTACACAACACCACACTAAACCAATTTTAAACATCTCAGATCATACATATAGACCTGTATATGCTGAGGCTCTTAGAAATAACCTACTTAAACCCCACTGGCTTCCTAAATGTAACTGAAAAAAAAAATAAGTGTCCTCGGCAACCTCAGAAAGACACATCCAGGCATTACCATTCATGAAACATGCTTCTATGACTCACGTATACTCAGTCCAAAAGCCCACAGGGCAAACCACCACACTTACCAAAAACCTCAGCATAGATGACTCAGTAGTAAGACACACTGATTCATCACTCTCCAGGCCTATCAGGAACCAGGATTCACCACATCACACAAGCACTCAGTTCCCATTGCACCACATGTACACATGTGACACAGATATTGTATATGTGTGTGTAAATGACTAGAGATGTATCTCCCAGGACAATATAAAAAGAAGCATGATAGAGCTCTCTGAATGTGTGTTTGAGGCAAATATGAACCTAGCCTTGAGCAGTATTCTACCATAAAGCCAAGCACCATTCTTTTAGGAGTCTTCACCTATCCCATCGTTAAAAGGGAAACTTATACAACCTAAAACATGTACGCCCAGAAATTTCTGGACTATATAATTAAAAATTCCCTTGACCAGCTAGTCCACTTCCCAAACAGGGGAGATAAAAACCTGCATTTGGTCCATACCAATATTGGATAGCTCTACTCCTTGCCTGTTGTAAGCTCTTCCGTGGTCAAATCAGACCACAAGTCAGTCACAGTCATCTTATGATTGAAGCCAGAAGCATCCTCCAATACCTAAATATTCCAATACTAAGCAAAGGTTAATCTACTAAAACCGAGTGGTAACCTGACTAAATTCAAAAGCCCCTTCCACCTCAACGATCCCACTGCTTATTTGAAATGCTTTATTTCCAAGTTCTTTGCACATGTAAATAACTGCATAGATGCATCTGATACCTTCAGAAATAAATACAAAGCAAAATTCATAAATAAACACCTGTGGTGAACCCCTAATATAAACAGGCTGTATAATAAAAGAAAAAAAAAATGATTGCATGCAAAAATAAATCTCTCAAGAAGCCAAAATTGTTGTTGTTAAATTAAACAAGGAACTCAGAATCCTGATCAAATCAGCCACTGCCAGATATGAGGTAAAACTAGCTACCAAGGCAAAATATAATCACAATGCCTTCTTTAACTATGTTAGAAATTTAAGAAACAATGTCCAGCACCGATTAGAGCTAATAGTAAATCTACGACATATTCAGATCCAGAGAACATAACCGATCTCTTAGGAGACTACTTCAGTTCCAACTTCACCCCCCCTCTCCCGTCCAGTATTCTCAGATAAAATGCCAGCATCTACTCGCCTTCTCAAATCTCCCAAGAACAAGTTCTTAAGCCACTGTCTTAGTCCAAGAACACTACATCTATGGAGCCACATAACATACCACAACGCCCACTGGCTAATCTGAAACATGACTTGTCAGACCCTCTACAGAGGTTGTTCAGCATAGCCTCAAACCAGGCATCACACCTGATGAATGGAGGACAGCAACAGTCATTCCCATCATTATGGAGCTAATAAATAGGGATTTAGTTGACCTACAGACTGTTGACTCAACCCAGTTTGGCTTCATCAAGGGCAGGTCTTGCCTACTTAACCTAGATGACATCTTTAGAAAGGTTGTTGAGGCAATGGATGAGGGCAAATCAGTGTAAACTGCCTATCTGGAACTTGTAAAGGCATTCAACACCATCCCACACTCAACCTTTTAGGTAAACTCTCCCAGCCAAATGTTAACCTCTATGTTATTTCCTGGATAGCAAACTGGATCACAAATAGAAAACAGGAAGCAAGGGTGAGGTGCTGTACCTCCTCCAAAAGACTTGTCACTAGTGGAGTATCTCAGGATTCAGTCCTTGGGCAGCTTCAGTTTGGCATTTACTTCTTGGAAGTGAAAGCTAATATTAAAGGATAGTGGCTTACTAAGAATGCAGATGTCTGCAGATTCGGTGCCATCATAATCTTCTCAGAGGACATCATGATCCTACAAGATGGTCTGCCAAAAACAAATAGTTGGTGCCAAAACCATAGACTGAAACTAAATGCCATGAAATGTGTAAGTATATCCTTCAACAAGCATGACTGTGATTGCAGCTACCACATTGACCACACCCCTTTGACAGCCAATCTCATAGTTAGAGATCTGGGAATTTAAGCTGGCAATAAACTGCCGTTTGATCATGGTGTATTTACTATTGTAAGGAAGCCCTTTTCATTGCACGGCTTTTATCGTGGTGTATGGCATCCAGATCCAGGGACATAATTGTCTGTAAACTCAGCACTCATTAGGCCAGTCTTTGAAAATAATTCCTATCTCTGTATATACCTGTCCAAACACTTGTCACAGCTGCAATAATCACAATCCTTCTTAACTAAAAAAACAAAACCAAGAGCTTAAATCATAAAAGCTACACAGGCCATCTTAAAGCCTTGTCTTTCTTCTTGGTGTCATACAGACTACTAAGAGTCTACCTCTGCCTTGCATAAAGAGCCTCAACAAACCCTGTTTTGTCAGACATGTTAAACATTCAGGCGTTCAGTGGTATTAGAAACCCTGCTCAAGGTACCTCAGTCTGTTTTGAAGATTAAAAGAACATGCTGGAGGGATAGGCAAGTATCACAGAGAATACCACTTCTATGGATCCTGCTTCCCTTCCACATAAAGCAGAGTACTTCTGTTATTCCATTTTAATTTAACTTGAACAAATGGATCAATAACCACAAATTCAGCCCCATTTAACACCAATGGCCCTTGTGGATATGGGGAAACATGTAAGTACCAAAAATATACTTGTGTGGCCCAGCTTTGGAAATTCATAATACAAAATACAAGGGCTAATAATTACCATGGGAATGTAGGCCTAGACTTCTTAAGATTCTCACAGATCAATAGTCTTGTAAGTACCTATGACTCTACGAACCCATAATGACCCACCTCCAACTGAGGCACAACAGCACTGTCCACTCAAATGCCAGCCCTGAAGTGCACAGGACAGTAAACTTCCCCCTTGAGACTAGTAAATGTGCTGTGACTTAGAAAAGTCTTTCTTTTATGCAAGAATAAGTCATATAATCGGTCTCATAATGTTAATCCAATGTGAAGAAATTTGTGGCTTTACTTCACTGATGATAAAGAAACAGCACAGTTCTCATAATGTTTACATAATTAAATGTATTTATTTATTTATTATATTTTGTTTGAAAGTAGAATAGTTAACAAACCCTTTTCAGCCACATCCCTGACATATTAGGTGGAAATTACAGTTTCAAAGAATGCAACATGAGTACCACATCAGGTATGTCCATAGAAGAAAATATATTTACTACAGAAATTATCACAAGAAAGTTTGAACAAAGGAAATTGCATGACTTGCTAATAGTTTGAAACAGTACTTAAAATGAGTAACTTAAAGAGCAGTTTTTACAGTGAGAAAAGTGGCACACTTCGTATGGGCTGAGCAAGCAACAATCATGATACAAGTACTGATTTAACAAATGAACATTCAGACAACACATTTAGCACTGTAGAGTCAGGGAGTATAAGCTGTGTGTAGAAGAACGTTTAATCAAGGTTGTTCCTAGCCCCTTTCTTTGTACCAGGAGCAAGCTGATTTTTTTTTTCAGTTGCAGTTCTTTAGAGACAAAATGCTTAGAAATTTAGCATTTTTAGCATATTGACATTACATATAGTATTCAGTACTCTAGATATAAATATATGTGCTGCAGGCAGGTGGGTGTGCACACAACAAACACACACAGATACACACATGCACTCACATGGGTTACCTTCGGTTTACCGAACATCCACTTATCCAACACGCAGTTTACCAACACTTCAATTCACCGACATCCGGAAAGCCGATGTTTCCCACGTGGTAAGTGTACACTTGGCCGTACATGGAAGGAACTACTGGAAGAAAACTAAACCCACCAATGTGGGGGACTACACACCCCACACACACCCTATGTGGGGGGCTTCACCCCCCACACCTCCCTTACTAAATATACCAACTCCGAGAACACACTACCGTGGGGTAAGGGGCAAAGTTCAAGTAGATGACCAAACAGTTACTTACCACTCAGGAAACGTCGGTTTTCTGGATGTCGGTGAATTGAAGTGTTGGTAAACTGCATGTCGGGAAAGTGGACGTTCGGTAAACTGAAGGTAAGCCCACTCACACACATACATGCACAGGTCTATGAACAGTTTGTGGATCTGCCATGATATGTATGTATTTATATATATGAAGTTCTATGGCTCTTAAGATGTATTTCAGGTTCTAACATGCTTATTAACTGAAAGCTAAGTGGGCAGCTATTTTGGTTTACTTTGCAGAGTAGATAGCAAACTTCTGTCTTTATACAGACTAGTCCAACTATTGTTCCTTGGACTTACACATGCACACACACACACGTGAGCATATATATATATATATATATATATATATATATATATACATATATATATATATATATATATATATATATACATATATATATATATATATATATATATATATATATACACACACACACACACATATATATATATATATATATATATATATGTATTTATCTAGATATCTCTATCTAGATATAAACACACACACATGCACACATATATATTTACTTATTTATTTATAGATAGTTAGATATGATTATAGTGTGGTAGCTCACAGTATCATTAAACTGAATGGAACAGCCAACACAATATTGTGAACTACCACACCACTGAAAACACACAAACTCAAACCTACTAAAGATTGCAAAAAGAAAGCACTTTCCTTTTGTGACCTTTATACTAAAACCCCTCCATAACACTAGCATCTAATTTGTCTTATTAGTTGTAATGTTACAGAAATTGTTTTCTTAAATTAAGACACAGGGTTAAGGTTTGGGGCAGGGTTAGGGTCCCCCTGCAACCACCTTAGTAAGGTGTGCTGACCATAACTCTAATCCTTACTCTGCCCCATCACTTAACTCTACACTTAAAAATAAGAAAACCTTTCCATAACACTACCACAGAACAAGACAGTATCAAGCATACACATGCACCAACAAATGCATGCAATTCCAAAACTATCCCTTTACCTAAGCTTACCCTAACCCTACAACACTCACAATCGTACATTCACTAAATCTGTCCCCTTCCTTAACCCTTACTCTAGCCCTAACCCACAAGCAGTCTCACAGACACACACACACACACACACACACACACACACACACACACACACACACACACATACATACACACACACACACACACACACACACACACACCCAAAATATACAATGCAGTTACCTACAACAAAGCACACATGTAATGAAACATCCATTTACTAAACCAGAATTTCGAACAAACAACCCTGTACTTCTGGCTGTTGACCAAGGGAACCCAAATGAAACTATCTCTTATATATACTTATACACATCAGTCTTGATCTTGACTAATACCTTCTAGAAGGGGGAATAACTTCTGGATTTCACTGATCTTAAAGTACCATCATGTGAACTATGAGATAATTAAGCAATAACCGACAACGTGGTGTGGTATATTAAAGATTTACCCATGGTTGGTGTGGTTTAATCACGAGGGCGAAGCCCAAGTGATTAAATAAAGCCAACCATGGGTAAATTGCAATATACCACAACCACGGAGTTGGTTATTGGTATTATACAATGACATTATTTAAGAAAAAAAATACTTACTTTTCTTAAATAATGCCTTTGTATAATGGTGCATTACTGTTCTTCCACAGCTGGTGGTATACTGCTGCCTTGTTTTGATGTGTTGTGCATATGTATGGGACTCGCATTCCCACTCATACCCAATACATGAATGCTATGAAAAGGAAGCAACGGAGAAAAGAAAGTCTCAGTTGCTCTGTTTTTGTTTTTTTTTTTTTTTTTTATTATTAAAAAAAAAAAGTTTTGGCTACTTTAGGAGTAGGAGAGAGAGACAGAATGGAAGTAATGCACAGAAAATCAGGTACGTGTCTTTAGTTTTAAATAACCTACCTGATTTTCATTGGATTTCCTCCATGCTGCCTCTTGGGTATGTCTGGAGTACGGACTATTGCTTTTTTTTTAATTTTTGTTGAAAAATTAAAAAAAAGTTTTGGAATATACGAACGGAAAAAAGTCCGGGTGATCGGACCTTTCTCCGTTGGTATATTCTGGGATTTACAACGGGCACGCTGGTTGGGCTGGCCAATCAGCATGCACATTTTTGAATACTAATCGCCAGTCATTGTATAATTTGCCTTACTACATATTCTATATGTTTGACATGTGTAGGATAAATCATTAACCACAAAGCGTACCTCTGTAGGAAAAATTATTATCCACAAAGTGTACCTCTGTAGGATAAAGTATCCACAAGTGTACCTCTGTAGGATAAATTATTATCCACAAGTATTACTACTTCTTCTTTAGGTTATTTTCTTCAAACAGTTTAAATATTGTATGTTTTTATTATTTCTTTATCATGACACTTGTCAGTTTAAATGTCAGCTAGCAGAGCAATGATATATTGAATTAATGCTACTTTGTAGTCCTTTCATGTTTGATATAATACTAATGCAGCATCTTATTTTAAAGCAGTCAGCATATCTTTATTGTGGAATTGTGATTTCTCAGCACTAAGTCTGTATTACAAAAGTTTAGCAAATGGGAAACTGGGATGGAATTTGGTGCAGCTGTGCGAGACATTTGTTCTGTCTTCCCTTGTTTATTATAGCAATAACCCACACCTGGGTGTGGGTAATGCTAAATTTACCCACGGTTGGCGTGGTTTGGTGTGTGTGTGTGTGTGTGTGTGTAGGTGGACTGGACACTCTAAACTGTTCATAGGTGTGAGTGTGCATGTGAGTGTGGTGTGGAAGAACTACTGAGGCAGGACTAACCACCCTATGGTGTAAACATTGGCCCCAGATGATTGCTACTGTTGAAGTGACATCCCAGCCCCATGTACAAAAACAGGAAAAAGGGGTTGTGGAAGCTTGTATGTATACACAAATAAAAATAAAGACAGATATAGATATAGATATATATAGATATAAATACACACACACATGCAGTAAGTATAGCAGAAGTTTACATAAAAGTCAACAATTTAAGTTGATGGCCTGTTTAATTATATATATATATGTGTGTGTGTGTGTGTGTGTGTGTGTGTGTGTGTGTGTGTATGTATATGGTTCTACCTGAGATAGCCGACAGCTGATTTCACCGACACGGAATTTGCGAGCGCCAGAAGATCGACAATGCGGAAGACCGACGCTACGGATCAAAACACCGACGCCGAGGATACCAACTTGGGAAAAGGCTGTGTAAGTATGCAGTGGTGACAGACGTTAGGGTGCGAGTAAGGTAAGTGTGGATATTGACGGTCAGTGGGGATAGGGGTGGGTTAAGTGATTTAGGGTCAGTGCGCGGGTTAGGTAAGTGTGCGGTAGTGATAGTGTTTGGGTTAGGGGCAGGTTAAGTGAGTTAGGGTTAGGGCGCGGGTTAGGTAAGTGTGCGGTAGTAGTATTTTTTGGGTTAGGGCGGGTTAAGTGAGTTAGGGTTAGGGCGTGGGTTAGGTGAGTGTGCGATAGTGACGGACCTTAGGGTAAGGGTTTGGGTTAGGGTTGTAAATAGTTGTGTATGTGAGGTTTAGTGTGGGTTTGTGAGGATGTTGGTGTGCTTGTGTTGTGTGTGTGGTTTTTGGACAGGGGATGTGTTTTGTTAGTTGATTGTTGTTATTGTGGTGTGTGCAGCGTATGAGGTTTCGTGTTTGTGGACCGTCGGTTATTTGATTGTCGGGCATGTGGGAGCACTTTACATAATCAAATTACTGAAATTTCAAATTTCATATGGTCGAGACTATATGATCGACATTTCAGTAAATCGAATATGTAAAGTTTTAAAAAATAACACTTTACTTACCTTAAAACATTACGTGCACACAGAGGCAAGGATTCTTGTATGCTCTGTGTGTACGCAATGTTTTTATTTTTTTTGCGGTGTTGACAGGAAGTGGGAAATCTCCCATTTTGCGCTTCCGCATACAGCGCAAGATGGGAGATTTCCCTTTTCCCCACTGTAGCGCGATCTTGGAGTTGGTATATTTAAGTAGGGGGTGTGGGCGGCAAAGCCCCTCACATTGGGGGTGCAGGAGGGCAAAGCCCCCCTGCAAAAGCGATGTTTGACTTTTTTTTTTTTTTTTTTTGGTTTCATTTTAGAAGTTCGAGTTTCCAAAACTCGATCTTTTGGTTTCGACCATATGAATTTTGAGATTTTGGTAATTCGAGGTTCTAAAGTGAATCTATATATATATATATATATATATATATATATATATATATATATAAGAATGGATCCTTATCATATGATAGAAACCTCATTTGACTGAGACCATAAGACTGAAACCCATAATACTTAATTTTAACATACTAAATCAAAAAATTTCAACAGACTGAAAAGTCACTTGACTGAAACCCATAAGACTGAAACCCATAATACTTAATTTCAACATACTAAATTTTAAACTGGACCATATAAAACCAGACTAGGTGGGGGGCTACCCCCCCACACACACCCCCAAACTATATATACTAACTCCAGGATCACACTACAGCAGGAAAAATGGCATAGTAGTGGCAGCATATAGATTGCTGTAAGGTACGTGAAATGTATATAGGTTCATAGGTTCATACTAGGCTATCAGCCCTAGGGCCTATACAAGCCTAGCCATAACAATTCCCTGGCTATTTCTTCCCACACTATTTACTTCCCTGGACCTCTGTCTAGCAGGGCGACTGACATGATCCCCAGGGTGAATTTCCTTTCTCCCATCCAATCGTCAGGGTTCCTTTTGAAGAGGGCCAAAGAGGCACTCTGCTTGACATGTATGGGCAATCTATTCCAGAGTCTGGGGAGTCTCTGGGTCAGGAACCTATCTCTCCAGCATGTTTCGTTTATTTTGATGATAAGGTTTAGATCCCTGGAGCGTGTGGCTCAGAGGGATTAGGATTTCTTTAAGTGTAGCATGTCCAACAGCTCTGGGTTTGACATGGCCTTGTATGTTAAGCAGAGATCGCCTCTGAGTAGACGATATGTGACAGAGTATAGCTGGACTTTTTTAAGGCGGTCAGCATAGGGCATCTGCTTTAGGCATGTGATTCTTTTAGTGAGGTATTTCTGCGGCCTTTCCAGTTGTTGCAGATGTCTTGAGAGGTACATACCAAACGGGGCATTGTATTCTATAATGGGTCTAATGAGGGATGAGTACAGAGGGACAATGACCTCCTTTTTTCTGGATGAAAAGCCCTTAGTGATGAGGTGTGCCACATAGAAGGATTTCCTGACTGTTGTGGCGATGTGGTTATCGAAGGTGAGACCACTGTCCACCTGTGTCCCTAAGTCTCTTATCACACTTTCGGTGTTTAGTGTACTGCCACCTATATGGTAATTCACGGGTACATGTTTTTTCCCAAAAGGGATAACTATACATTTCTTGGCATTGAACTTGAGCCCATGGCTCTGGCACCAAGCATCTGTTTCTGTAAGGCCCTTTTGTAGAGTATCCACATCATTTGGGGATTCAGTAATGGCTCCCAGTTTGCAGTCATCTGCAAACTTTGTTAGCCAGAGTCCCTTAGTGTTGACCTGTACTTCAGAGAAGTAGATGCCAAACAAGAGCGGTCCCAGGACTGAACCCTGAGGTACTCCACTTGTCACTTGTCTGGAGCTGGATTTGGAGTCAGCTACTTTTACAGTGTGGGTTCTGTCAGTAAACCAGTTAGCAACCCATTGGGTGATGTAGGGATTAAGGCCCAGCTTTGTAAGTTTATCTATGATTCCAGAGTGAGGGATGGTGTCAAAGACCTTGGCAAGGTCTAGATAGGCTATGTGGACCACCTTACCCTTGTCCATGGCTCTGGAGACTGATCAGGTTCGGGAGACAAGATCAGCACTTCACAAACCCAAACTGGGTGGGGTCCAGTGTTTGAAGGTTGCCAATGTCTTTGTTTATAAGTTCCATGATAATACGCTCCATGGCATTGCAGATAAGGCTTGTCAGACTGATGGGGCGGTAGTTTCCGGGATCCAAGGTGGACCCTCCCTTGTGGAGTGGGATAACTGTAGCTCTGCGCCACTCAGTGGGCATGAAACCTGAGGTGAGGCTATGATTAAACATGACACTTAAGTCAGATGCCAGTTCATATTGTAGTTCATGTAGTACACAGCCCGGGATGTCATCTGGTCCCATGGATGCTGTATTCTTAGCTTTGGAGAGTGCGTGTTTTACCTGTGTGGCCATTATTACCAGAATTTGGCAATCTTCCGGTATTGAGATGGGCCATTTAGGGGGTGAGAGGGGGGTGAAGTTGGCACTGAATCGATCTGCCAGGATATTGGCAATATCCTTGGGATCCGTATATTTAATGCCATTCTGTTTTAGCTCAGAGCAGATCTGAGCATTGCCATTTAGATTCTTGACATAGTTATAGAATGCCTTGTGGTTGTCTTTGGAATCTTTGGCAATTTTATTTTCGTAACTAGCTTTGGAGGATTTTATGAGGGATCTCAATTTCTTACTGAGGCTGGTAAGGGAGTTTTTTGCATCCTGGGATTTTCCTCTTTTCTGCAGCAGTTTCTTCCTTTTGTTGTAAAGTTTGTTTATGGCAGAGGACCACCAGATTGGCTTCCTTTTTTGGATGAGAGCATCTTGGTTCTATTTGGGATGGCACAATTCATGCATGAGTGGATGTGCTCATACAGTGCCTTAGTGTAGGATTCAGCAGTTGAACTTTCAGTTCCCGTCTGCATGGGTGTCATGAAGTTTGTCACTTCTGACTTGAGTAGCATGAAGTTGGCTTTGGAGAAGTTTTTTATGGAGGTTTCCTTACTGGGGGGTGGGGGTGGGATGTGGATGTTAAGGGTGATTAGCTTATGGTCAGACATGACTAACGAGGGGGTGACCATAGGTGTGGAGCATCAATTTCCCATGTTGGTAATGACCAGGTCTAGGATATTGGAGCCCCTGGTGGGACTAAGGATTAGTTGATCCAGGGCATTGGAATTTATGAATTCCAAGAACCATTGGGCAAAGGTGTTGGTACATGAGTAGTTTTCCCATTTAATGGCAGGGTAGTTAAAATCACCCATTATTAGGGTGTTTGGTTCTATCTTAATATTTTCCAATATGTTTAGAAATGTGTAGTGAGAATCTTGGGGTATGGTGGGGGATTTGTTACAAGCTACAATTTGGATTGCAGTCTTACCTAGTGTTAGTTGCACCTGGAGAATTTCAGACACATTGTGTTGGGCAACTAGCCTGGTGGTGTGAATATCCTTGGTGAATATTGACACTCCTCCACCTTTAGTATTTCGGTCCTGGTTTGGTGGCCGAAAGGTGAGGTAAGAGTTGTAGCCTGGTATTGCAGGGGTGCTCTCTGGAGCCTTGAACCAGGTCTCAGTTACTGCACAGAGATCGATGTTCTCCATTTTTAGGAGTGCCTCGAGAGAGTGCATTTTGAGGTTTAGACTTCTAGCATTGAGTAGCATTACCTTCAGATTTTGCATGCTTGTACCTGTTACGGTGGTGGTTTTGTCCTTTGAACTTTGCCTAAAAAAGGCACTATAGGGGTGGCAAGAGCCTTAGCCAGTAACCTGAATCCCAGGGGCGACAGGTGCAGACCATCTGTGGCAAAGCATCATGGTCTGTCGATCATGTCATCCCAGGCAGACAGATACTGGATCCCCTTTGAATAACACTAGAAGCATAGCCAATTCTTGAAGTCAATCATTTTGTCCTTATATTGTGTTATCATTCTAGGCAAAAGCAGAATGCTACTCATGGCTAGGGTCATACCTTCCTGGGCCACATGATCCGAGAGCTCTTCCATGTCTCTTTTCATGTAGTCCAGGGAGGTACGTCTCAAGTCATTCACTCCAACATGGACAATGACAGAGTCATATTTATACTTGTTGTGGAGTGACTTGAGTGCATGCGTTATGTGGTGGATCCTGGCACCCGACAGGCAGCTGACTGTAATTTTCTCCTTCAATCTGGTGAGTGGGACATCAGTGTGCCGGACTATAGAGTCACCTATGACTAAAGTGTTAGGTACATTGTCTTGCCTTAGGGGCTGTTGCTGGGTGGCCCACTGGTGTTGTGAACTATGTGAAACTTTGGTTGTGATTGGTGTTTGTTTGCGTTTCAGCTTCAGAGGTCCTTGTTGCTTGGGCAGGTTACAGTTAAGGGCCTCTGCATATGTGGATTTAGTGTTGCTATATGTGGGTGTTGGTGGTGTGGGTTTAGAAGGGCTATGTGTTGCTTGAGGTGTAGTGTGGGTGTTAACCTTCTCTGCTTGACTTTCTAGCACAATCTTGGGTGGAGAGAGCTTTGCTTCCATTTTGGCTATGTAAGTGCATCTCTCACATGTTGTAGTGTTGGGTGGTAGGAGGACAGGGTTGTCTGTGTACATGAGGCAATTGCTGCATTGCCCCAGTATGCCCAGATTCACCAGATGGACAGGAGAAATCACCGGAAGCTGACCCTTGGACATGCCTGGTTTGGTGCTTTTTTTTTTTTTTTTGTAAAGTACAGGAGCTGTTTTCCCTTACATTAGCAAGGTACTTTGCAATTATAAGCTGTTTAGTGCCTACTATTAATTTCTCCTTATTAACAAGGAGAGTTGAGTGCTTGTATCAGTGCCCTTTTCCCCACTGTAGTGCAACCCTGGAGTTTGTATATGTATATATATATATCTATATATATATAGAGAGAGAGAGTAAGGGGGTGGGGGGTGCTGCCCCTCCCACACTGGGTGGTGTGGGGGGCATAGCCCCCCACCTAGTCTGGTTTTATATGGTCCAATTTACAATTTAGTATGTTGAAATTCAGTATTATGGGTTTAAGTCAAGTGACTTTTCAGTCTTTTGAACTTTCAGTCTTATGGTTTCAGCCAAATGAGGTTTCTATCATATGATAGGGATCCATATACACACACACACATATGTTTATATATATATATATATATATATATATACATACACACACACACACACACACACACACACACACACACACACACACACACACACATTAAAACTAATAAACACTAAAGCTAATAAATCTAAAGGTAGTATGTTACATGTATAGAACTACCTAATTTTCTAAATAAACAAAGCCAATAAGTCTAAATTTAGTACATTACGCGACTAGAGCTACCTAGTCTTGTCTTAAGAGAAACCAAAATGAGCGTGGATGTGAATTATTTTATCCGATCCCAGCGATGTTTACACATACTTAACTAGAGTCCAGATGTGCTGCTATACTCAAAAGGTGTTAAAAATTAATAAAAATAATTATGCAAAAAATTTTGCTCTCTGCATCTTAAAAACATTTTAATCCATTTTGCAAGTGTAATACATTCCATGATAGGCAGTATTCCATGATAGGCAGTATTGGGTAATATGAGATCTTCAAGAAGCACTGAGGGGAATTTTGAGCTTCAGAGCACCTTTCTTTAGTTTGAAATTGACCATTTCCTGCTACATTTTGGTATTATTACTTGCATGGAATGCTTATTAAATAATACAGGGTATAGTATTAGGGTAATGAGTTCAAACTTCTCTTCATTACACTGTTAGGATGCAACTTATTCCATATTCTGATTACAAAGGCTTGCTTTAGAACCTGGAATGCAGGTATTTAATTGCTTGAGAGGATGAAATAGAGTTGTTTGACAAAGAAAATGGAGAATTGATATTTGTTTTCAAAGAATCCTTATAAAACTTTTCAAAAGAAGCATGCTTAAGGAACCATGCTTAATTTTTACTTCTTTTTTTTTTACTATAATCTAACAAAGTATATGTTGGGGGCCAAAATGAAGACTACATTTTTTTAATCTCAGGTAGTAAAATGTGTTTAGTTTAATATCATGAATGATTGTTTCAGCTTGACTACATTTGCTTAGGCAGTGCTATGTACAATTATGCTAGATGTGCTAAAGCAAAGCCTATCCAGCAAAAAATCTACAGCAAGCTGTCAGATGTGTGTAAACATAAATCACATTTTGAAATACTGGTTGCCATATGCAGAGCCTAACCACTGCTTGAATTTATGGATATCCAGAGAACTTTTAAGTACTTAAGATCTACTCTGTTACAAACTATACTGTCTCCATGGAACTTTTCAAGCCAGCAAAACTATCTTGCATGTTGCTTGTTACACACTGAATTATCTATTAAGATGTCAGAAAACAGATGATCTGATGTTAATCTTCATTCATTCCTTACTGATGGGGTATCGGTTCCGTCCTCAGAACCAAGCCAGCCTCTTACCAAGCTCGCGTCAGCTAAAAACTCTTGAACCAAGATATCCTACCCAGAATGCTCTGCTCCCTGTTACCTCAGATCTGGTTTGCCATGTTGCTGTACAGCCATGTCAAGCCACTCTCTCTCAGCTAAGTGAACAATTTTTTGAAAGTTTCTATATTGTTAGTGTTTAAAAAGTTTTCAATCAGTTACTATCTCTATAAGGTCTTCCAGTAGATGCCATGATGGTGGCGGCTGCAATCAAAAAAAACTTGGCAGAAGAGAGCCAGACTGCCCATCCACCCAACAAAGAGTCCCAGGCGATAGACTTGGGAAGCGTGTGTTTGCTTCATTGACCTTCACCGTAAGGTCCTTGAACTACTTGGCACACTTTACAAGGCTCCAGAGGGACCTTATCAACCAACTCTCTGAAACTTTGGCAGGAGCTGTTTCTGATGAGGTGCATGACAATGTAGCTTTTCAGCCACCCTAGAATCGATATCCAATTCTTCCATGTGCCTTATTTCACACACAACGGAAGGAGCGGCAGGCGCAGGTATAGTCACGAGATGTCATGCCTGGATGCACCTTTGCGATTTTGTGGACTCCTTTAAAGCTTCCTTTATGAAAGCCCCCATCGAGGCCGCTTCTGGCCCTAAGGTTAAAGATACACTGGTAAGGTGTAAACAAGATGGCAAGACCCTGTCTCCCATTGGTGTCTGACACTCCACTCCTCAACGATTCTACTCCAGAAATCAGAGGAGTGGGAAGATGTGGCACAAAAAATCAGAGGGCTCTTTCTGTGACGCACGTGCCGAGTTCTCCCCTAGAGGCAGAAAGGGAAACTCCAATGGAAGATGCCCTTTTCAGGGCAGGGGAGGTCCACGAAACTGGGGTTCCAGAGATTTTTTTCTCTGGGCAACCATACCAGCACTCCTGAAGCGCTGCCCGACTGCTCACCTCTGGAAGCGGTCAGGGGTAATTTTTCCTTGTACCCCACTACCTGGCGAAACATAACCACCGATTCTTGGGTACAACAGATAATATTCAGAGGCTATTGCATCCCCTTCCATCTCTGTCCCACCTCACCTAGAGACTTACCCGATATCCCACCCAGTCAAAGGGAAGCAGCAGCACACGAAATCCGAAAGCTGCTACAAAAAAAGAGTCATCCAAATGGTCCCTCAGACCAGATAGGATCCGGTTTTTACTCAAGGTTCTTTTTAGTGCCAAAAAAGACAGGGGACTGGAGACTGATTCTGAATCAAAGCACACTGAACAAATTTGTAAAAAGAGAAATTCCTGATGGTCACGGTTCAGTCTATACTTCCTTTCTGGAAGAAGACGGTTGGATGTGCTCTGTAGATCTTCAAGATGCATATTACCATATAAAAATGGAAAAGTGCTCAAGAAGATACCTCCGCTTCTGCATAGGAGCCAGTCACTACTAATTTTGAGTGCAGCCCTTCGGTCTCCCTACAGCCCCCAGAGTGTTCATCAAATGCATGGCAGTGGTCATCGCTCACCTGCAACTGCAAGGATTCCAGGTGTTTCCATACCTAAATGACTGGCTCTTCACCGCCCCCACCAAGCTTCTACTGGAAGAAGCCCTAGACTACACTCTTTTCACAGCACAGTGCCTGGGAATCACTATATACTGGGAGAAGTCCAACACGACCCCAGCACAATCCTTAGACTTCATTGGGGTTCTGTTGGATATGAGGAATTGCACAGCATCTCTTCCGGATCACAGACTTCAAAAAGTAAGACAACAGATTGAGCCACTAATCTGTCACCACAAATCATCTGCTCGGTCCATACTCCAACTCTTAGAGTCAATGGCAGCCTTGATCACCATTGTTCCTCTGGCCAGATTCCACATGAGACTTCTCCAGTGTTTACATCTCACTCAGTGGTACCCTCTACAACATCCTTTGTCTTTTCAGATAAGTGTAACTCAGAGATGCAAGCAAGATTTACTCTGGTGGATGTCTCAAAATCCCCAACAATGGTCTCGCCCCTTCAGCCCCCATCAACTGAAAGCCGTGGTGACCATGAACGCCTCCCTGATGGGGTGGGGGGAGCACTCAGTGGTACCCTCTACAACATCCTTTGTCTTTTCAGATAAGTGTAACTCAGAGATGCAAGCATGATTTGCTCTGGTGGATGTCTCAAAATCCCCAACAATGGTCTCACCCCTTCAGTCCCCATCAACCGGAAGCCATGGTGACCATGGATGCCTCCCTGATGGGGGGGGCTATATCAGGGAAACTCAGTCCAAGGCACCTGGTTGGAGACAGAGGCCTATTTGCATATCAATGTCCTGGAACTGAGGGCGGTGCTCTTAGTGTTGCAAGCATTCCACTCCATCCTTCCATCAGGGACTATTGCAATCGAATCAGACAACCTGTCAGTGGTCTGGTACATCAACAAGCATCCGTTATGCTGAAAGGCCTTGAGAATATGGCAATGGGCAATAGCTTCCAACCACTTTCTAATTGCAATGCACATTCCTGGGAGCTCCAACGTGATAGCAGACAAAATGAGCAGGTGCATTCTACAACCTCACGAGTGGTCCCTCAATCCTGTGATAGCGGCAAGAATTTTCAGCCACTGGGGCCAGCATTGCTGCGACCTATTCACCTCCCCAACCAACTACAAGTGCAGCAACTACTGTGCCCTGATCCCTCCTTGGTGACAGTCACCAAGAGATGCTCTAGTCCACGCTTGGCCCTTGGGTCTGCTTTATGCTTATCCTCCTCTTCCACTTATCTCCCAATTTCTGAAGAAAACACCGCAGTTGAAGAGCAAAGTGATCCTCATTGCTCCATATTGGCCTCGACAACTTTGGTTCCCCTTCCTCTGGCCTCACCTGCTAGATCGACCATGGATCCTCAATCCATCCCCAACGTTGATCTCCCATCCATAGGGTCTGACTCACCCCAATCTAACAAGCCTGAAGCTGACAGCTTGGTTTCTCTACTTCCTGTGATTGCCAGGCAGGATGACCTCTCTTCCCCGGTGCGCAGTATTCTTATCGCATCTCATAAATCATCCACCAGGAAATCGGTTCCCTATTACGCAATCAAAGACACGTTTCTTCAAACGCATAATATTCAAACACAAAACATTGAAAACACTAAACTGAGAGTGGCCATGTTTGCAATTTTTTTCCTAGGGAAAAAATTCAGTTGGCCGTTCTCGCGATTTGCCCTTTTTCCCAATGTTGAGCAATCTTGGAGTTGGTATATTTAGTTAGGGTGGTGTGGGGGGCACAGCCCCCACTTCAGGGGCTGAAGCCTCCCACTTGATTAAGATTATGAAGTTTGTGTTGCTTGTTTGCAGCCTCGTTAATTTTTTTGCTAGGAAAAAATTTGTGGACGTGGCCATTCGTGGTTTATTGTTTTCGATGTTTTGGGTTCAAATATTACACATTCGAAGAAAAGTGTCTTTGATCGCGTAATATAGACCCGGCTAATCTATCTCAGTAAATGGAAAAGGTTTACATTATGGGCAGCGAATAAACAATTGGACCCCTTGTCAGCCCCAGTTTCTGTGGTTTTAGATTACTTATCACATCTTTTTCAGTCTGGGGTGTCAGCCTGTACTATTCGTGTTCATTTAGCTGCCATTTCTAATTTCCACATTGGCTTTCAGGATTCTTCACTCATGTCACATAGACTCTGTAAGACTTTCTTGAAGGGTGTTTTTCACCTAAAACCTCCCTTTAGAAAACCAGTACAACCTTGAAATTTGGCCTTGGTTCTACAAGCCCTAACAGCTCCCCCCTTTGAACCTGCATCTTCATGTGATTTAAAGTACCTCTCTTGTAAAACTTTGTTTCTGGTTGCAATCACTTCAGCCAGACGTTTGTCAGAACTTCAAGCCTTATGCGTCAAATGTCGCTACCTTATTTTCCATAAGGATAGAGTATCACTGAGAACTAATTCTTCCTTTTTACCAAAAGTGGTGTCAGAACAGTCTATCAACCAGTCTGTTGACCTCCCAGTATTTTTTCCTAATCATTCTAACAAGGGAGAGTATTGCCTGCACTCCCTAGATGTTCACAGGCAAACACAATTTTATCTGGACAGAACAAAATCTACCCGTAAATCAGACCAACTATTTCTGGCCTTTTCTGGACCAAGGCTAGGTCATCCTGTCTCAAAAGTTACATTGGCATCATGGGTGAGAAATTGCTTACCTTTATCTACAACAAGAACAACATCACCTTGCCTCACAGAGTGAAAGCTCATTCTACAAGGTCTATGGCTACTTCAGCAAATTTTCATGCTAGGGTTTCCCTCAATAATATTTGCTCAACTGTGACTTGGGCCAAACCCCATACTTTTATCCGTCATTACAAATTGAATTTGGCCTCCAGAGGTAGAGCCTCTTTTGGTTCCATGATGCTCAGGAATGTCCTTCCATGAGGGTCATCCAGGGATACAGGTAGCTGGGGACTCTGTCCCATCAGTAAGGAATGAACGAAGATTAACAACATCAGATAAAGAAGTTATGTCTTACCATAATGTTCCATCTCTGTTGTCGATCTTTGTTCAGTCATTACTCCCCACCCTCCGTCCCCCTCCGGAGGTTCCTGGTTGATCTCTTATACTCCTTTTTTCCATTATTGTAGGTCTGTTATGACCAGAGGTAGCCTCTACTTTTGCCTGTCAACTTGCAAACTCAATCTGAGGTAGCAGGGAGCAGAGTATTCTGGGTAGGATCTTGGCTCGAGAGTTTTTGGCTGACATGAGCTTGGTATGACGCCGGCTCGGTTCTGAGGATGGAACCAATAACCCATCAGTAATGAACGAACAAAGATCAACAACACAGATGGAACGTTATGGTAAGACATAACTTCTTTTTTAAATTAGTGCTTTGGTTTTAACTAACCATCACTACTTGTGTTTTAATTCACATAGTTGTTATTTTATCCATTTCAGATGTCTGGGCGTGCTGGAAGACGTGGACAAGACCTCTTAGGCAAAGTCTTCTTCTACAACATTCCCCTTCCCAAAGTACAGAGACTTATCAAAGCTAATGTACCAAAACTAAAAGGACAATTCCCTCTGAGTGTCTCTCTGATCCTAAGGCTCATACTTTTAGCTGAAAAGGCTGATGATAAACCTGATGCTAAAGCAAAGGTAGGTCTTGCACCAGGTAATATAAACTATGGAAAACAAACATTTTTTAAGATATTATTTTTTTTATTTTGTGCATTCACAAAAATTTATCCAAAAACCTGTTTCTAAATATGGAGTTTAATTTGCTTGCTGATTTTTACTGTACGAGTTTAGCAAATTTGGTATGTCTCTACAGTATACTGTTTATTGGTCAATGTTTATATGCATGTAAAAGAAGAAATGAAGCCTTAATGTGCACAGTTTAGCTTAGGACATTTGTTCTCAAGATAGTATACAGTAGATGAAAACTATAGAAATCTAAATAACCCCGAAGAAAAAAAATAAGACAAGTTCATTTGCATTTTTAAAACAATAAGATGGTATTGAATAATATGTGGCACACCCCCTCTGTTAAGACAGTACTAGTCACAGCCAGTAAAATGCAATATTCTGTGTTCACATTACATCGTCTAGACTAATTCTATTAAATGCCACCCTTGCAATCTCATTATACAGGTTGCTATAGTCACCAAGGAATGTGGTATTCAAAATGTGTGGAATAGTCTGATTCATAATCTGAAAACAGCAAAATACCGAAGTGTGTAATGAACCATCCTTCACAGCATTTTGACAAGGTGAAAAGCCCCATCATCCAGAGCCCCATACTTGAATATAACAATTACAAGATTGCACAGCATTAGGGAAAATGAATTTTTGCACTTCTTCTGCAAGGGTTTACATTCCTGCAGTTGTTAAATGCAGGATTTCAGGGTATGGGGTTTCATGGGGGCTTGCCCACTGCAGCATTACTGATATGTATTTGTGCCTGCTCAGACCTTATTAACAGGTACACCTGTTTTTGTTTCTGTCTCTCCATATATTTTGAAGTCTGTTGCTGTTGGTGTAGCACACTTTGGTTGTAGTCAGATTGTAGGTATTCTTTGGCAGCATGAATTCAAACTGTCTCTTGATACTTCTGGTATTTCATGTGTCACCAGTGTGTACTCAGTTGTTATGAGGCTTTTATGAACATATCAGACAAATTGTCTCAGTGATGACATTTTTGGATTCTTGTGTCTAGAAAGAGATGTTGTAAGGCTTTTAGAAAACTTTCGTTCCAAAGTGGCATAAGTCAAACCTGTAAGAGGCTACTGACCATAATTTGATCACTTAGATATGTAATATGACAAGATCATATGTCCTGATCCAGAACATAATTAATAATATGATGTAGTTTAGAAGTTACACTAAAGCTCTAAAGATAGGGTTGGTGAATTTAATAGTAAGGTATAATTTTGTGAACTAATCATGTCAGTTAACTCCCGCTTCATGTCCTGATTCCATCCCCAAACAAATTCTACAATACCATTGGTTATAAACTCA
This sequence comes from Protopterus annectens, assembly GCF_019279795.1. Classification (NCBI taxonomy): domain Eukaryota; kingdom Metazoa; phylum Chordata; order Ceratodontiformes; family Protopteridae; genus Protopterus; species Protopterus annectens. Next base: position 949,682,280 of record NC_056729.1, read on the forward strand.
AGTTTGTAGCACTACTTAATGTAAAATTAATAATGTACCTGAATGCACAAATGAATGATGCCAAACTAACATGGTGTTGTTCTGATAAGCACAAGGAAAAAAGATGAAGTATTCATTTTCATAACTAAGATAAACTGTGCTTTGGATGTTGCATCGCAACACTGTAAAACAAGTGATAATTTGCTGATAAGCAGATTCAGCACCAACCCCCTTTTTCTTATTTTGTACATGAGGTCAGGGTGTCACATCAACAGTGACCATCGCCTAGAGACAATGTTCACACTACTGGGTGCCTAGTCTTGCCATGACATGTACTGATACTATCGTCTTGTAATTAATGAAGCAGCAGCAGCTACAGACAAGGACTGTCATCGAACTCTGGATAGCCTGTGCAACAGATGTAGGATACTTGATCATCCATTCAGCAAAATAGGTTAGCAGATGTATTAAAGAGGGGTTTGAAGGGGCATCTGTTGCCATTGCACAACTATTCTATCTTTGGTGGTGTGGTAGAGATGCAACCATAGTGCTGTTTAGAGGATGTACTTGCACAAAATTCACTAAAGGAATTTATATATGCCTTTCAAGGCAAACCCAGAATGATCTGTCCATCAATCTTCCTATCACACATGAACACACATACTGTATGTATATATGTGGCTCACACTGCATTGCCAGGTAGTAAAGAATCAACTAATGCTTAAACTATTGGAGGAAAAACATTGCTCTTGAAGAACAACCACCACCCTAGGTGATGAATGTCACTGCATCTCAGATCTCATCAGTGAACTGCAGAGTGACAGAAGCATATTAAAATTAAATAGCCTAGGATGTGATCTGTCCCTCCTTTCTGACCTTGCTGAAGGAGTCAGCATCTGTATGGAGAGAAAACCAGGGTTAAGTTAGATATAATGTGTGCTTTTATAGTGCTTTTATAGATGAGAGTAGAATAAAAGCATTGGGAATGCCAGTATGTTAGTTATGGAGTGATGTGAACATGTAGGTCCCTACTTCTTTCGGCTTTTCCCGGTTAGGGGTCGGCACAGCGGAACTCCGGTCCCCTAATGATTGGCAGTAGAGTTTTATGTGCTGGCTTGCTGGGCCTAACGCACAACATTCAACGAAGGAACGTCCATTCATGCATGTCGCCACACAGAAGACTCTAACTGAGAATCGAACGGGCAATGTCTAACTGGGAGGCGACAATGCTACCGCAGCACCACCACCGCACTAAATCATTTAAATAATTAAAACAAAGCATACATTTTCAGTGTCCTGCTTCCATTCATAGATTTGCTCTTAAGAAATATATTTGAGGTCAGAGTGTGAAAAGTGAAGGATTTTGATGATCATCCTTAGAATATAGGAGAAGGGTTACATCTTGTGACCTTCTGATATTTGTGAGCTTTTTCCAGAAAAGTACTCTTCACACAGAAAACTGTATCAGATTATTTCTTCCAAACAAAAAACTGAAAAATTATTTTCTCTTCAAAATTAGTATGTTTTGTTGGTAAAAACTTGAACATAAAGGGCAACATATTTAAGTGTTTCATTGAATTAAATTTCAGAATGAAATCATAGTCATTAATCATGATTAAAAATATCAGATCTCTAATTTTAGAGTGCAGAATGTATCAGTATTCCAAGTCAGCATTCCTGCTTTGCTTGAATTAAAAAAAATATATAATATAACTTCCACTAAAGCTCCATGAGTGTTTACAAAATGCATGGCTCCTGTAATAGACCATTTTAGGTTTCAGGGAATTCACATTTTCCCATATTTAAATGACTGCTTTATTTTTGTAGATTTTTTTCAAAAGTTGTCAAGACTTGTGATGTATCCCTCCCATGGTGGTGCAGCGGTTAGCATTGTTGCCTCACAAAAAGAGGCTCTCCAGTTCAATTCTCAGCTGGAGTGCCTTCTGTGCAGAGTCTGCATGTCCTCTCCATGGTCGAGTAACATTTAAAGACATGCAGGTAAATGTGTGCATGAATGGGTGTGCCTTCTTTGAAGGTTGATTCCGGGTTGGCAACTCGGCTCCATAAAAATCCACTGCCAATCATAAGCGGACTGGTAATCCGCTGTGGCGACCCCTAACCTGGAAAAGCCAAAAGACAAAGCAAGGGAGATCAAGAACTTATGACTTAAAAAATCTCTTAGTTCAGTAAAAAAAAAATTTCAGGCTAGGTTTTCAGGTGAACACAGAAAAATCTTTTCTCATTCCCATCCACAGGATAAGAGTTCCTGAATGTCTACTGGACACGTATTCCTAATGATGGCTTTTTTTCCTCAGGACAACATGGAATGTTGCAAGGAACAGTTTCTGATACTTTCCAATGAGACTTTGCCATCTGCCAGGGAGTATCTCAGAATTCTAGATTTCATGGCCTCTATTATTTTCCTGATTCCTTTGGCCAGACTTCACATGAAGATAATTCAATGGTATGTCAAATCAGTTTTGCTCCAACACCAACACCCACTTTCAATTCAAATACCAGTGTCAGGGTTTGTGAAAAAGAGTTACTTTGGTGGGTAAATTAGTTGTCTCTTGACTCAGGTCTCCCTTTTCCCTCTCAGTCCCTACTCAAGTCTGTAACCATAGATGCATTAGACATTGCTTTTGGGGTTGAGTCTCAAGGGGTGAAAGTCCAGGGCCTTTGGAACAAGCAAAATAAATTAAAGCACATAAATGTCAAAGAAAGTATGGCTGTAATAACTGTCTTTCAGCTTTCCCGGTTAGGGGTTGCCACAGCAGAACTCCAGTCCGCTGATTGGCAGTAAATTTTTACAGTGTTGAGTTGCCAGCCTGGCACCCGACCTTCAAGGAAGGCACACCCACTCATGTATGCACTTACCTGCTTGTCTTTTTAAAGTGAATTTGACCACGGGGAGGACATGCAGACTCTGCACAGAAGGCATGCCAGATGAAAATCAAACTGGAGAGCCTCTTGCTGTGAGGCGACAATGCTAACCGCTGCACCACCGTGGCCCTCAAAGTTATGGCTGTAATAAATGCTGTCAAATCTCTAAACCATCTTTGGACCCCAGGGCCTCTGCTGGTTGTTGCAGAGAACTCTAAAGTGAAACAAACAGGGAAACTAGGTCCTATCCCCTTACAAAATAGACTGAACAATAGCAACTCACCACAATCTGTCCCACCAAGCTGCCTACATTCCATGAGAACAAAACATTATTGCAGGCAAGTTTTGCAGAACCAGGGCAGACCCTTATGAATATAAGTTGCATCTAGCAGTCTTCCAGGAAATGATCCATCTGTGATGAACTTTTCAAGTAGCACTCTGTACCAACATCCACAACAGATAGTTAAGGAAATTCTGACCCAGGACTCTTTGCACACAGGCCTAGAATACAGATGTGTTCTCATTCCCCAGGACAGTAATATACCTACAGTGGATATAAAATGTGTACACATCCCTGTTAAAATGCCAGATTTTTGTGATATAAAAACATGAAACCACAATAAATCATTTCAAAACTTTTCCAACTTTTAATGTGACCTATAGTAATGTCTTTCAGCTTTTCCCAGTTAGGGGACTCCACAGCGGAACTCCGGTCTGCTAATGATTGGCAGTGGATTTTTACGGTGCCAAGTTGCCAGCCCAACGCCCAGCCTTCAAAGAAGGCACACCCATTCACGCACGCACCTACCTACATGTTTTTATACATCACTTGACCACAGGGAGGACATGCAGACTCCACACTGAAGGTGCTCCAACCACGAATCGAACGGAAGAACCTCTTGCTGTGAAGTGACTATAACCTGTACAATTCAAAGGAAAAACAAACAAACCTTTTAGGGGAAAAAATATAAAAAATAAGAAATGTACAATAAGCTGGTTGAACAAGTGTGCACACCCGTAAACTAATACTTTGTTGAAGCACCTTCTGATTTAATTACAACATTCAGTCTTCTTGGGTAGGAGCCTATCAGCATGGCACATCTTGACTTGGCAGTATTTGGCCACTCTTCCTTGCAAAAGCACTCCAAATCTGATTGAGAGGGCATCTCTTGTGCACAGCCCTCTTCAGGTCACCCTACAGATTTTCTATTGGATTTAGGTCTGGGCTCTAGCTGAGCCATTCCAAAACTTTAATTTTCTTCTGGTGAAGCAATTTTTTTGTTGATTTGGATGTATGCTTGGGGTCATTGTTGTGTTGAAAGGTGAAATTACTCTTCATCTTCTGCTTTCTAGCAGACATCTGAAGGTTTTGGGCCAAAAGTGACTGGTATTTGGAACTGTTCATAATTCACTCCACCTTGACTAAAGCCCCAGTTCCAGCTGCAGAAAAGTAACCCCAAAGCATGATACTGCCACCACCATGCTTCACCGTGGGGATGCTGTTCTTTTGGTGATGCAAAGTGTTGTTTTTGCGCCAAACGTACCTTTTGGAATTGCGGCCAAAAAAGTTCAACCTTGGTCTCATCAGACAATAACACATTTTCCCACATGCTTTTGGGAGACTTGATTTATTGTTTTGCAGATTTTAGCTGGGCCTGTATGTTTTTCTGTGCAACCACAATAAAGACACAAACTTGCCACAAAAAGCAGGAAATCAGAAATGAACCTCCAGCACAGTGCCAAAATACAGTTTTATTCACAGTTAAGTGCTTTCATCTCCTGTTGTGGGGGACTTCATCAGAACTACATTGCTATGCCTACACAATGTTTTATACATAAACCACACCCCAATTAAACCATCATTTAAGCAACCCATACAAAAATCTTGCAAAATTGCATACAATAATCTATCATAAAAATCTATATATGTGTATTAAAACCTTCATACATTACAAATTAACCTAAAATGCCCCTAATTCTATGCAAACTAGTAATACTGATATTTTCATTGATGCCTGGATATATGGTTACATTTAATTGCAGCTGCTATTTAACTTCACATACATCTAAATGTACATCAACCACTCTACCCTGTGAATCTCGCACAACTTGTTGTAGGACCAAAAAATTAAACACATGCTCATTATGTGCCTGTATATGCCTACTTAGGGCATTGATGGATTTTTTCTTTTGTATATCACCCAAATGCTCCCCTATTCTTTCCTTCAAATGCCTACACATGTTCCCTGTATAAAATACCAGACATTTTAAACATTTCGCCATGTATACAACATTTTTACTTAAACAGTTAAAATGTCCATGAATAAATAAACCTCTCCCATTTAAAACAAATCTATCATGTGTTTCTAATATGTGCAAACAAAATTTACACATTCCACATTTGTAATTCCCCATCTTTTTACTACATTTACCATTGTAATAACTATTGCACATCTCCAAAATATTTTTGAATGACCTATCCCTCCTATATGCTATTTTAGGTTCAAGGCCAACTTTTCTAATTAGATTTTGATCCATGGCTAGAATCTCCCAGTTCTTCCTTATTGTTTTAGCCACAACTTCAGAATCCTAATTGTAGGTGGCAATAAAACTTAACCCCCTCATCTTCTTTGTTACAAACACGACCAATTTCTTGCTTACTGGCCATATTAATTTCTTCTTTCCTCAGGATGGGTTTGTATATTCCACCCATCCGTTTACTCATCACTTCCTCCTTAGTTAAATTCAATAAATCCAACAGATACCCTCTCCTTTTAAATAAACCAACAATAAAATCTATTTTATATAGGAAAAAGGTGTAGGCATTTTAAGGAAAGAATAGGGGAGCATTTGGGTGATATACAAAAGAAAAACTCCACCAATGTCCTGAGTAGGCATGTACAATCACATAATGAACATATGCTTAAATATTTGGTCCTACAACAAGTTGTGCAAGATACATAGGGTAGAGTGGTTGATGCACATTTAGATATATGTGAAATTAAATGGCAGCTGTGGTTAAATGCAACAATATATCCAGGCATCAATGACAATATCAGTATTACTAGTTTGCTTAGAATTACGAGTATTTTTTAATTTTTAATGTATGAAGGTTTTAATACACACATATACATTTTTATGATAGATTATTGTATGCAATTTTGTAAGATTTTTGTATGGGTTGCTTAACTGATAGTTTAATTGGGGTGTGGTTTATGTATAAAAGGTTGTGTAGGCATAGCAATGTAGTTCTGAGGAAGTCCCCACAGCAGGGGATGAAAGCACTTAACTGTGAATAAAATTGTATTTTGGCACTGTGCTTGGAGGTTCATTTCTGCTTTTCTGCTTTTTGTTTTTCTGTGTAAGCAAAAGCTTCAATCTTGCAACCCTACCTCATAGGCCAGATATACTGAGAATGCGAGAGATTGTCACATGTAGTACACAACCAGTACTTGCCAAAAATTCACTGTTGCTGTAGGTCTCTTGGCAGCCTCCCTGACCAGCTTTCTTCTTGTCTTTTCATCAATTTTGGAGGGATGTCCAGCTCTTTGCAACGTCACTGTTGCCCCATGACTGTCTTCACTCTGTTCCATGGTATATCCAATGTTTTGGAATTGTTTTTGTACCCTTCTCCTGACTGATACCTTTCAACAGTGAAATCCCTTTGATGCTTTGAAAGCTCTCTGAGAACCATGGCTTTTGCTGTAGCAGGCAACTGAGTAAATCTCAGGAAAATCCTACTAGGACAGTTGAGCATTATTCGGTGTTAATCAGAGTCTCTTTAATTGATGGCAGGTGTGTACCCAAGAAGGCTGAATGCTGTAAGTAAAGCAAAAGGTGCTTCAACAGAGTATTAGTTTAAGGGTGTGCACACTTATGCAACCAGCTTATTGTACATTTTTTATTTTTTATATTTTTTCCCCTAACAGATTTGTTTGTTTTTCAATTGAATTGTACAGGTTATAGGTCACATTAAAGTTGGGAAAAGTTTTGAAATTATTTATTGTGGTCTCATTTTTTTATATCACAAAAACCTGGCATTTTAACAGGAGTGTGTACACTTTTTATATCCACTGTATATGCTTTTCCACCATTTTTCTGATAACAAGGGTACTTTCAAAAATACAAAAAGACTCTCCAAAGATAATTGTGACGACTCGCTTTTGGCTCAGGCAACAGCGGTTCTCTCCCCTTTTGAAAATGGCTAAGGGAAATTGCCATAAGCTTCCTCACTGAATGGACTCACACAGAAAAGAGTTTTTTTGATATGCCCCAACCTTCAGTTTCTTCAACTGACTGACTGACTGATAAGAATTTTATTACTTTTTAGGCACCTATTTCTAAGGAAGTGCAGAAGGTGTTAAAGTAGGCCAAGAAGCCCACTACTAGAAAATCATACACAAGTAACTAGAAATGTTTTTCTAGTTAGTCACAAGACAAGAACCAGAATCATATTAAGGCTCAGTCAGTTTGGTTCTACACTATTTGTGTTAGTTATTTTTCTCTAGTCTTTCTTACTCTTTTATAAAGATTTACCTGTCAGCCGTCTCTGTTTCTCTGCACTTGGATTCCACCCCTTTCTACTTTACCTCAAGTGAAACAGTTTCTGAAAGGAGTTTTACACATCCATCCTCCTAGAAGGCAGTTGTCTCCTTCATTGGATCGTAGACTTGTAATTGAAAAATTTACACTGTTTCTGTTTGAACCCACTAATGAGGCTGATTTGAAGTTCTTATCTTGGAAAAAATATTACACATTGCTCTGACTTCTGCAGTTCTGAGGTATCTGAGTTACATGCTCTTATGGTGATCATACCTGTTGCATTGTTCACAAGGATATGTTAACTTTGAGAATAAATCCTTTTATGCCTATGGTTGTTTCAGAGTTTACACTGAGCCAGACAGTTTCTTCACTGTTTTCTCTCTAGAAACTAAAAAAGAGGCAAAAAGAATTCTCCATTGTAGATGTACACATTCAACTCAGTTACTACAATGACACGATAAAAACCTTCAGAATTTCTGATCAACTGTTTATTTCCTATGAAGGTTAAAAAAAGGGATAATCAGTTAAAAACAGACAATTTCTAAATGGTTGCCCCATGCTATTGCTTTTTGATATTCTCACCGTAACAAGACACTTCCAGGCAAAGTCAGGGCCCAGTCTATGAGGGCTCTAGCTACTTTTGTAAAATTTTGGAAAGTGGTGGACTCCAAAGGTATACTAGAGGCAGCAACTTGGTCTTGTACACACACCTTAGCCAAGCACTACAGCTTAGGTCCTCTCTCTAGCTCCAAAGCAGGCTTTGCTAGGACTATTCCCTAGGAGCTCCCTGATTCTGATCCTTCTTCATCCCCCCTTTCTTTGCTTTCTAAGCTCTGGTAGTCATTCCATATAGCTTTGGCTTCTGCTACAGTGATGATGAACATATTATGGTTGTGTAAGTAAACTTGCATAACAGTAAATGATTGAATCAATCACTGTTGCAGTAGTTGCACCCTTCTTCAATCCCCACCCCTTTTTTTTTTTTTTTTTTTTTTGCTGTTTTATGCCAGGGTGTGGGATTTTATTATTTCGGCTCCTGTCTAGCAAGGCTCTAGCCGCCTCCTTCTGAGGCAAGAAAGCTCTGAAATTTTGGTGCCCTAGCTACTGAATTTTTGCTGCTTTCCTTGAGTTCTATAATTTCTAAGGTGTGTGGAAGATACCCTAATGCTTTGGAAGCCATCTGGCTGACTGATCCATTCCTTGTCAAAATATGTCTGACATAGCTTACGCTACTGCAATAGTGATCTATTCAAACATTTACTGTTAGTGGTAAGTTTATTTGCACATCTGTACTTTCTAATAACCTGGAAAGACTCCTGTTCTGTCTGTTATATAAACCCAAACACTCACAAAAAAGTCAGTTATTCATTGTCTTATATAAAAGAACATGATCACCTTCTTTGTGTTTCTACTTAATAAAATATAATCCCAAATGTTTTAGCTTCTGTTTATAACCCAGAGTTGCAAGTTGTTTTAATAAATTTCATATATCTCTTTGAAATATTTTCTAATTCATTATTGTGTTTGATTATAAATCAGGAGAATAGACATTGTTCATATTGTAGATTTAACCTTACTGAAATACAAAAGATGCTTTTTAATATCTTTGATTTCCTTGATTTTATGAACTTTCAAATTTACCCTGTTAACCTGTTATATTGCTTTGCAACATTGTCAACATGGGATTTAAAGTTTAGTGTTTCATCATTTAGTATACCCATACATCAGGGCATTCAATAGCCTGATTTAAAATAAAATATTTATTGTCAGTCGTAGTTTTACCAAAGTTAATGTATCTGGTCATTTGTTTATTATCCTGTTGTCTATGTTAAACCAGTTGTGTGACTTCAGTAAGCTATTTTGCAGAGTTTGATAATCTTTGGTGCTTTCCATCGTTTTACCAGCTTTAAGTTGTCAGTATAGATCCAGAAAAGTACATTTATGTATTTTGTTTATTGGGAAAGTCTGACTGGGCACAAGTCACATTTTCATTGGAGGCCCAGGGAGAAATGTACCATTTTACAGAATGATTAGAAGGCAATTGTACAAGATTTAAATAATGTATATACCTACATAGACTAGTAATGATATGACAGTTAATCAAAAAAATAATAGTAAATGTACATACATAGAACAGTAAATGAACATACATAGAATTTTAATAGTATGACTGTTAATGAAAACACGACAATTAAATGATGAATACAGTAAAAATCAGGTAACATCAAGCTTATAAGAGTCTAGTTACTTTCAAATGGAATCAACTGAAAATAGATATTGAGTATGAGACAGTGAAGTAATTATAGGATGAAGATGGATGGAAATTATGAAGGCATATTGAAGTGGTCAAGGTGAAAGGGAGATAAGAGATATTAGTGAAGAGGGACAGATGAGAGATAGAGATTGTAAAGAAGTAGCTGTATTATGGCTAGTATCATAAAAGAGTGGCGACTGTATTGGTTTGGAGATTATCCAGGAACATCACATGTACAGAGCTGGCAACTGAGTAGGTAGGACTTTAGTTGAATTTTAAAATGGTTTTAGTGAGTATGCTTGTCGTATTGATAGTGGGGTGGAGTTCCAGGATATAGCAAGGTAGTAGAAGATTTGTCAGCAAAATTGTTGAGTTTGGATACATATAATAGCTATTTGTCTGATGAATGAAGTGGCCTGGAAGGGTTATATATTTTATGAAGCTGGAAATGGATGGAAAGTTGTTTATACACAATTGTATGGATTGTGGAAATTGTGTGTAGGTTAGATAGTGGGAATTCCAGCCACTAAATTCCCTTAGAACAGCACAGTGGGGGGAGGGGGTTCTCTTTGGAAGGTTGGCAGCGAATCATGCTATTTTGTTGCAACATTGCTCAAGTTTGTTTGACAAGGTTACTTATATGTTATTAAGGATGGGGGCAGAATAAGGTAGAGTAGGCAAGAGGCAAAAAGAGGCAATGTCTTTTCTTATAGCATCTGAGAGGAAGGGTTTGTATGTGTAGAGAGAATGTAGTTTTTGGTGTAATTTTTCACTATATTTTGGATGTTTGTGCCAGATTTTAGGTTCCCATCTACACAGATGCCTAGCATTTATTATGTATGACAAGTTTGATTTTTGTTTTGTAGGATGAGGTAGCTGAGAATAAGTTTTTGTTGATTGTAAGCTGTTTAGGAGTAATTAGCTTAAATTTACTTGGGTTAAGGAATAGCTGGGCAGATGTCACTCAAGTTTCTAAAGAGGAGAAGGACTCCTGGGTAAGTTCTTGTAGTTTGTTGATGTCTTATGAGGTACTGATAACTGTGGCATTATCTGCATACTGTACTAGCAATGCAGCTTTACAGGCTTTATGTGGGTCATTGATGAAGATGTTAAAGAGAATGGGTCCCTAGACTGATCCTTGTGTTACACCCGACTGGGACAGAGAGGAGGGATGAAGTTTCTTTTTGCCAATTGACAGGCTGAGCTCTGTTTTGGAGATAGCTATGAACCATGATATAGCAGTGGTGTTGACTCCTAGGTTATGAAGTTTGTGTAGAAGAATAGAGTAAGAGACCATGTCAAAGAACTTGAATAAATCAAGGAAGAGGCAGACACTACTTTTCCATTATTCCTGTATGTGTTTACTGTATTGGTAAGACTAGGTAAAGTGGGATAGGTACAGTGGCGGAGACAGAAGCCATGCTGAGATGAAGAGAGGAGGTTATTTTGTATAAGGTAATGTAAGAGTTGTGACTGGATGCATTTTTTGAATATTTTGTTAAAGGGGAGTGGATAGCCATGGGCCTGTAGCTGGAGAGTTTACCTGAATATCCTCCTTTGTGGAAGGGAAGAGTTTGGCTTTTTTCCAGAGGATAGGGAGATATGCTTCACTGATAGAGCAATTTATTAGAATAGAGATGAGATAGTCTATTACTTCTACAGCCATCTTAAGATATTCGTCAGGTAGGTTGTCAGTGGCCAAGGCAGTGGGTTTCAATTTAAGTATTTTGTTTCTTTTATTTAAATAGTGGGGACTGTTTGGGAGGAAACGTTATGAAGTGGAATGGTTGGTGGTGCTTTGGTCTGGTTGGTGGCATTAGGGTAATAGTAAAGTAGTGATGAGACTGACTGAATGAAATGAAGGTTGAAAGCAACAGCACAGTCAACAGAGTTGTTAGTGTTAAGTACAGGAGACGGTTGAGTGGTGCAGCCAGGATTGAGCAGCTAGCTGTTTTATAGAGGACCAGAACGTTTTGGGATTTTTGCAGTTTTGATGCTGCAGGTCAGTGTAGTATGTTTTTTTATCTAACTTAATGTGAGTTTTAATTTGGTTTCAGAATGTTTGGAGATTTGATAGTGTTGCATTGGATAGTTTGATAATCATTGGTGCTTTCCATCAGGAAAGCTTGCAGAACATTAAATTCAGGCTCTATCTCCAAGTCTCATAAGATGTTTTGTATTTCAAGACAACCAAAGGGCAGTTTTGTACAATACTAATAATGTAGGCTCCCGTCAAACATTTAGTGCTTATATTCACCTTTCACTAACTTGCCATTGTTAAACATGTCAACCCAAATATCACAGTCATCTACTCTAGCTAATCTTAATCTTCATTTTTATTTAGGATTGCTGCTTAAACAAAAACAGTTAAGCACACAAATTAACTATTTATAACATATTTATTTATATATTTATTCATTTATTTATTTAAATTTGTTGACCGGGAGTGTCCGACTGGACGTGGGTCCATTTTCAGCGGAGGCCCGGGGAGAAAAGCTCCACAGTAAAATAAACAGACAGTAGTTACATTGGATTACATAGTGATTAACAATTTAACATAGAAATTACTTACAACATATTTACAGGTGAAGAACATAGTACATCAGTAGACAACTAGAATCTTTATCTGTGAAGTACATAACAGGCATTAACAAATGTAACAATGAGAAGTTCCTGCTGTATAATAAGTACTAGGCTTATGAGCATCTGAGCTTGCTATCATCAAGGTAGTTAGTGGAGGTGAAAGAAAGGTAGTAGTTGGATGGGGTGGATGATATTAGAGTGGGAGTTGCAAGGGCATAGCCAGCATGTTTTTAGGTGTGCTTTTAATAAAGTTTTGAAGTTGGTGCATGATGGTACGGAGGTAATTGTGGGTGGGAGTGAGTTTCATAATATGGCTATGACGCAAGAGAATAGTGCTTCACCAGCAGAGTTATTGGCTTTAGTGATCTGCAAGTGATTTTTGTTGCTGGATCTTAGTGGTCTGGTGGTGCGATAGGGTTGGAGTAGATTCTGGAGGGATGGGACATTTAGTGGATGGTTTACTAGTTTGTGGGCGAGTGAGAGTTGATACCACTGAAGGAGATGAGGGAGTTCAAGCCAGCCCAGTTCAGCAAGTGAGAGACAGTGGTGACTACGGTAGGATGCCCCTGTGGCGAATTTTGCGATTTTTGTTGTAGCAGGTCTCTAGCTTGTTTAGATCACATTGCCTTAGGTTGGTATATACTGGAGAGGCATAAAGTAGGGTGGAGATAAGGTGGGAATTTGCTATTGAAATCTTTGCTGCTTTGGTGAGAAATTGTTTATTTCTGTATAATGCTCCTAGTTTTTTGTGGACTTTGAGATCAGAAATTAAGAAGTGATGGGTGTGGCCAAAATGGCAAGCTGAAAGCAGCACAGAATCTTTGTTCTTTTTCATATAATTATTTCTGCCAGGATTAAATTGTTAGTTTTACCAAACTCTACTTAAAATTGCTGAATTGGATCATTTTGGTATAAAAATCAAGAAGCATTTATTATATTTCCTGTCAAATTTCAAGAGGGAAAAATCTCACTGAAAGAAGATGAGCCACTCTGACTGCTCAAGAAGAAAATACAATGAAGAAAGAACTGCAGTCAGTCTTTTCAAACATACAAGATCTCTCTCTCAAAATAGACAAACTTGACTTCAAAGTAGATAAAAGAAAAGAAAAGAAGACCGTGCCAAGCAGATTGGATTAATTAATTAAGTCATTAAACAACAAAAAGCTCAGATAACTGTCTTAGAAGACTCAGTTTCTGATATAGACGGCAGATTATCAAAAGGAGAAAATGGCATAGAATTCATCTTATGGTAAAACAATAAATTCATGGAGGAAATAAATGATCTAGAGAACAGAGCAAGGAAAAACAACATAGAATCTGTGGGGTCCCAGAACAAATTGAAGGCGAAGATATTGTGACTTTTCTATCATTCTAGATACCCACAAATACTTAACCTTTCAGAAGCACTTTCTTTTAGAATTGGAAGAGTACACATATCTTTGGTCTCAGCTTCTCCAAAGAAAAACTGACACATCCAAGATCTGTTATAGCCAAGACAAGGATCTTGTAGTAAAAACTGCCTCTGCTTCACCTTTAAAACTAGGAGAATGTATAATTAGATTTGACAATGACTTCTTGTCCCTTGTAGTCTTGAAAAGAAACGCCTGCATACCATTTCTAAAATCCCTAAAGAAAGCTAGAATCAAAACCCACTTGGTATTTCCTGCAAAACAAGCCCCGGGATTCATGAAGCTCGGCGCAAGGCCGGCGTAAGGCCTGCGCCGGCGGTGCAGTGAATAGCCGGCGCAGTAGCGCCATATACATATTAATGAGAGTGCACCGGAATCACAGACACGTGCGTAGTGTACGTGAGCGAGCCCAGGTAGGATGCGTCTGGAGGCGTGTCTAAGCCGGCATGAGGTGAGCAACCTAATGTGCTGACAGCCACGGTCCGCCCACAATAGTAATGGCAGCAGCCAGGTCCCGTGCAGAATGAAACGCACGTACAGTATGCAACATAGTACCCGTCCCAAATTAACGGAGAAGCAAATACAAGCCACGAAGGCATAAGTGTACCCGTCCAAGGAGCAAAGGATACGCATAAGACCGCGTTCGTCCCGCAATGCACCGTCAGTGTTTACACTCAGAGAAGGTGTACAGCCGCATGTCAGCACGCCGCACCGACATAGGAGCAGCGATTAAGGTCACCACCTGTCCCACTTTGGTTGGGGCAGTCTCTCCATGGCCAGTTGTGTCCCGAAAAAATGTATTAGAAATGGCTGATGTGCTACGATTGTAGGACACAATGATATCCCGTATTTAATGTAATGGTAGCATGAATTGGTTATTTCTGTAACAGAAATACCTAAATGACACAAGAAACAGAATAAGCAAGCAAATTGCCACAACAATAAGCTTATATTTAGGCAAACAAGTGAAGTTCTATGCTATATAGTGACCGTTTGTATGTGTCGGCCTGTAAAGTCAGATGTGAGTCGGAAATATCCCAGATCGGAAACTGGAAAAGGTGGAAACCCCAGTAGCGACATGGGCATGGTCACCAGGGTTACCTGCTGTCCCAATGTGCCATGGACAGTCCCTGATTGGACAGTTGTGTCCCTGCAACAATCGTAAAATGGAAAATGACCTCCGATCCCTGTCAAGAAAATTCCCGCAATATACATGTAATAGTAGCATAAAACATATACATTACTATATGAAACACAGACATGGCATAAGAACATAAATAAGGAACCCAAATGCTTACAGAATAAGCTTATAGTATGGCAAACAAGTGAAGTTCTGTCAACTGCACTAGCCGTGGGTATGTGTAGTCCTGCAAATTCCGAAGTTTCCACATAACATGCCCCACTATGGGCATTGGAAAAGGTGCCAACCATAATGGTCACAAGCAGTAGTGACAGTACATAGCCGGGTAGCTGTGTTGACATAACAACAGTAAGGAAGCAAGATACCTCAAACACAGGCAAACATGTGCATAGCAACATATCCCACACCCAGCAACGTCTCTGTTGCATACACTGGATGGCGTATGATGAAGTGTAATATCCAGAAGCAGAACCCATGCATTCGGATGTACTACACAATAGCCTCATTGTACATGTCAGTCCCACCCATGTATACCTCTGCACCCAAACCTGCTAGCATCCGTGTGCAGCTATACAACCACACACAATGTGCATACCTGAACTGTGGTAAGATGTTTGTGTTAGGCAATGCCAGCGGGCAAATCATACCCCACATGTCACCAACCCACCGCAGGTACAGATATGTAAATGGCTGCATGTGAATGTGTCAGCAGAATGTGTACATCCCGCATGTAGTATGTACCCGTCCAAACCATCTAGGTTTGCATACGACACGGTGCACATAACTGTACACATGTGGACAAGTCGGGTCGTTGGACCACCGCATCGATGATTATCTATGCAGTGAAGTCGATCACATATAGCGGAACAGGTGCCTACCAAACAGGGCGTCCTAACAGGGTGCTCCAGGCAAAGAAGGGAAGCTGGGACATCACATGTGGAGAGTAAGCGTAGCTGGACGGACAAATACACACGGTCAAGGTAAAGGGCGGAACAACATGCATATGGCCGGATGGATGTTGTTCGTAAAATATATAGAAACACATATGAAGTTCCAGTTTAGACTCGAAATACTATATAATGCATTGAATTGTACCGTACAATATGGCAGTAGAACTAAGCCTGCATGTAATTGGTGAAGCTAAGCTGTAGTGTGATGGAATTCTGAACCTGGCAGTAAGCAGTACAGCAGGCTCATGTCTGTCATCATTAATTATTTGCTGGGTTACAGAACAATAAATGTATGTACATGCATAACAGCACTCCTTCCCCAGAGGAGGATGGCCTTGTGAGCTCTATCGAAGATAACAGTACAACTCCTTACCAGAGAGACAAAGCAACGTATTAAGAAATTAACTGTCCACTGTATCGTAACAGTCTAGGGTCCTTGAAACAGCTACAATCACAAAAGGACACTGTAATGTACAAGGTGCCTTGCAAGGCTGTGTTATTCCCATGGGAAAACATTTTAAAAGCACGACCCCAGCACCCACGTATGTATAGACTATTGCGGACCATAGTGATGGAAATGCCCTGTGACCGACCACGTCAGTAAGGTGGGCAAAAGCTGATTGTAAACACTATATAAAGAAACTGCTTACTGTATAGAGTCGGACAAAACTCACATACTTGGACTGTATATTATTTAGCCTGCCTGTGTACACTACTAAAACTTTCCGAACCCGAGCCTCCTGTGTTATCGGCTGTCACTTAGAAAAGCCTACTGATAACTACAGTCTGGTTTTAACAACTTATTTCACATTGTGATCCTTGTAATCCGGAATTCCCTTGGTAAGCTACAGGTCAGAGTGCATGGCTGGTTAGACATCTGCGCTGGAGAATATGCATAAATGGTTCTTCTTGAATGAAAAGACCTCCGACTGAATTGTTGTGTGTAAAGAGGCTGTTTACTGTCTGATCTGTGGCTGAAAAGCGGAAACTGGATCCCAAGAAGAAAACGTGCAGCCTTAAACAGGAGGCCCAGGTAAGGAGTGTTTGCCTTTTGTCTCTATTGTAGATCAGGGACCAGACTACATTGTGTTTCTGTTAACAGTAGTGATATCGGTCGAAGACCTACCCACATACTGTTAAATCTGAACATAGGTCAGGGGAACACACAGCAGAGTAAATAGTGATTGTAGACACTACAGTGGATACAGGGAAGGAGACACCACGTGGTATGACAGAAGGGTGCGTAGCAGTCGTGTAGAGGATATGGGAGATTATTGAAGAAACAGATCATGTGATCCAGCGTTTGACGGGTGGCGTGAAGAATATGCAATCGCAGAGAGCACATAATGTGAGTTACGCAGCAAAATGGGGTAATAAATATGACATTGATGGTATATTACGCAAAATATCGTTACTGAAACATTGTAATCCCTGAAAATTTGATGCACATGTTCCAGGGTAAACACCTGTTCCACCCTGAGAGGGATAGTCCCTCTTTGGCCAGCCGTGTCCTGTAAACAAACCGAACAAATGGCAAATGTCCTGATATCTCAGGACAAACATTTCCCAGATATATATCAAAATGGTAGCATAAAACAGTAAATTTGTATGTGGAACAGCAAAATATAATAATAAACAGAATAAGCAACTGAAATGCTACAACAATTGGTCGCTCTCCTGGCACAGCGTGAATTCCTGTCCTATGTACTGGCCGTGGGTATGCATTTTCCAGGCAAATTACACGTTCGAACACTAATGTCCCACATTGTGCATTTGAAAAGGTGGCAGCCCTAAGATGTGCAGGCGACAAAACAGCGACAATTGGGTATCCGTCATGCACATCGGTGGACTGAGGTAGTGTACCGAAGGGAACAGAACACTACAAATGGCTAAGCATCATGCACACAGAGAAGATCATAATACAGTAGTACCGATAGCCCCCACAGCCCACTACCACCTCCGATACCACATCCAGGATATTAAGCGGGAGGGCAGGCTAGTCCCCACACGTTATCCTGTGGCAACAGAGGTAGCACAACGAACAAATGTAACAGAAGCTATTGAAACCACATCCCGAACACGTAACATACCTAGGGACACCCGGTAAGAACACAGTACTAAAACAGAGTGAGGATATCTGTCAATTAATTGAAGTACCGAACCCTCATGCAGGACAGGAAGGCCAGGACCCAACCCCGTGGCGTATAGACCGTGGACACCAGAAGATATCTGTAAAGTCATAGAGAATTCCCCATCCACAAAGTAATCGCTATTCACCATGCAATACCCTGTATCTCCTGATCGGAAACCAAAAGGGAATGGCGGATGGTACAGTATGTACAAGCTGTAAATCATGTAAGAATACTTAGGGTAGCGTTGGTGCCAGACCCACACACTATATTCAATGCTATGAACATGCCACAGAAGTATCTTACCGTGGTACATATAAGCTATGCTTACTTTGCAATACCTATACATCCACATAGTCCGTATTGCTTTGCATGTACAGTCAGGGTGACAGATACAGCCATACCCGGCTATCGCGGGGATACTGTGAAAGTACAACGATATTCTCACAGGGGATGGCTAGCTACATTCGGTGTTAACTCCACCGGGGCCAGTCAAGTTCTACTTTATTTGGATGATATTCTGCTTGCGGCCCCTACCCAGCAGCAATGTATGGAAGATACAATAGCATTATTGAGATAATCAGCAGAACAGGGACATAAAGTAAGCAAGCATAAATTGCAACTACAGAGAATACAGGTCAATTACCTGGCATATCTGGTATCCAAGTAGGGTAGAACATCACATGGCGATAGGAAGGTAGCAATATAATAAGCACCCAAGCCAACTAACAAGAAGGGAATGATGTCCTGTCTGGGCCGACTAACACTTGTCAAATCTGGATACCAAACAATGCTGTGGAATCCGCTGTATTGTTTGCCTTAACCTTTAATACACCTATGGCAGCACAACACATAGTACACTGGATTACAGTAGCAGAAACAGCGTTCTGCAGACTAGAACGATTGATAGCCTCAACAGCTGTAGTAGGTCTCGTGAATAATCATAACACATGTTGTCAGACCGTAGATTGTAAGCGGAGATATATGTCGTCAGTCTTGATGCAACAACAGGGAAGTAAGCAAGGCTACGTAGCTGACTACTCATTGCAGTTGGACACTGTGGCATGGTCAGTGCCACATTGTGTACAGAGCAGTTGTTGTAGCACCCATGGCAGTTCAGGCACCGGCCGTAATGTTACTAGACCACCCTCTCACTGTGAGAATGTCTCATGCAGTTGCGATCAGTCTGCTGCAAGAGAAGATAGCATTCCTGACCCGTGCTAGACATTTGTCATGTTTGACCATACCACTGAGTCAACCTCATATGGTGATTGAGCGTTGTACAACATGAAACCTATCAACGTCACGTCCGACACCTGTGTATGGCACACCACACAGTTGCCTATACGAAATGGATTAAATAACTACACACAGACATGATATCACTGATATACCCTTAGATGATGCAGAGGTGACAGTTAATGTGTACGGATCATGTAGACAGAGTCCTACAGGAACGAATCAAGTAGTTTATGTAGTAGTTATTGATAATGACATTGTAGGCGGCCAAACCCTGCAGCATAACGTGTCTGCTCAAGCAGCAGAATAGATAGCTTTAACACGTGCTTGTACTGTAGCGGAAAACTGATGTGTGGACATATGTCCCGATAGTCAGTCTGTTGTCTGTGCAGTGCATGTTTATGAGCAGCAGTGGAAGAATAGGGGAATGATAACATCCACGGTAAACCGATTAATCATGCATACGAACTTGAATGCATTAGACTACATGCAGTTACCCACTGAAGTAGGTAATTGTAAATGTGCAGGGCATAGAAAGCAACAGGATAACAGTAGGAAAGGTGAGGCATGAGCTCATGCACCTGCAAAACAAGCAGCGTCACAGTTGGAAAGTGTTTGTGTGAATGAGGAATGACAAACCTCAGACAGTTTAGATGTAGAAACTGTACAAACAATGCAAACAGCAACTACGAAAGCAGAAAAGCCGGCGTGGTTATGACGAGGAGCAATCCTTGAACACGGACTGCACATATCCACAGTGAGAAAGCCAATATTAACGTCTAATGTATTCAGATATGCGGCTTTGTGGAGCCATGGGTAGAGACATGTCTCAACAGGGGATGGTACATTTGGTTAACAGAATACCCTAACATACGGAATTACGAACCACATACAAACCTCATGAGCAGCGTGTCACGTTTGCAGTAGATATCATGCACAGGGAGTATTTAAACCGAAGGGAGTGAGTTTACCTACACCACCATAACCGTTCCGTACTATTTGTATGGAGTTCATACATCTGCATAAATGTGAAGGGAACAAATACTGTTTAGCGATTACACATATATATAATCAAAATGGGTAGAAGCATTCCCAACCATTAATCCGGATGCAGCAGCAGTGGCAAAGGTGCCAGTAAAATAAAGTATCCCTAGATCTGGCATGCTGTAAAGAAGCTACAGTGACAATAGAACACATGTAGTGAACCAGACAATCACGCTACCTGGGGTTTTACTACGTATTACCATGAATGTCAATTGCATGTACAACCCACACTCAGCACGACTGCTGGCCGTAGAATGGGATCGAGAAATAAGTAGAGGAGGTTGGTGGGTGACATCCAGGCGAGTTACATGAGCTGTCTACCTCTAGCATTGCTGAGCATGACAACAGTTCCAAATGTAAAGTGCTGCACCCACTTGAAGTAGTATGTGGAATGGCATATCATGTGCCAGAGTGGAAAGCTGTCATGCCTGCAGAGCCGGAGGTCGATGACTCAGTAGTAGGTGACATGAGAGGATTGTTAACTAGTAACACTGTTCTTCAGTTAAAGTCTGTTACAGATAAGAGCAAGCGAAGACGGAAGCATAGCTGACACCAGTATCCTGTGTGTATGTCACTGTTATCCAAAGAACATTATTGCCAAGTGGACATTGCGAATGTCTGTACCGGGTACTGTTGGCAACGCCTACCGCAGTAAAGTTTGCAGAGAGGTCGTCCTGGGTCCACCTCACATTTCTCAAACCGGTAAAGGATATCAAGTCTGATTGACATCTTGTAGCTGATATACCAAAGAGCACGAATCACCCGGCCAAGACTGTATAACAATACAAAGCAACCCCAAAGACATTTATGTTTGCTGTCCTAATGATTATACACCTATTAACCATGTTTGTGTTTACGTTACAATTTCTGGGACCTTACCTGCATATAACTACACGGATACAAATACTGATACGTGATGAACTGGCCACAGAGTGTCTTCCACACTTCAACAGATACCTAGGCATGATGCGTGTGCATATAGAGACTAGGAACACATTAAATTGCTGTGTTTGTACTGCCATACCTACATCATATGGAGGACTTCCGATGCATGTTGTCCCCTTGGGGATAGATTGAGACTTGTGAATATCTACACTTTGATACAGGTTCTGTGAGATCACAGGACAACGTGGCAATGTACTTACCTGTTACACAAAAAGGAATTGTATGTTATCATAAACATGATACAGTTTCAGTTGGTGGGAGTATTTGTAACATAACTGTGTCTTACGAATGTCATATAACAGCCAAAGATCACAGTACTACTTGTAGCACCATTCCTAATTTGTATTGAAACATCATGAGAACAATGTTGAAGGATGTGCAGAAACATCCTGAATTGTATAAACAGTCCTCTGTTAGAGACAGGAATATGTTACATGCAGAGGTAACCCGCATCAGTATTAAAGTAGAATATTGTTATGTTGTTTGTGGGAAATAAGCATATCAATGGTTACCTGGGAATTGGTCCGGCAGTTGTTATTTGGGTTATCTGGCTCCAGTCACATGACATACTGTACAATTGCCTGTGGGTGCGAAGCGAACTATAACACATATAGCTCGAAGAACTGGGAACACAGTCGAGAAACCTACTAATCCAGTGGGTGAAATGGAAGCTGTTCTGACATGTCAGTCTTCTGCAAGAGATAAAGGAATATCGATTCATATGGACTTGGTGACAGCGTCACAACCTGGGCTGGAACACTCCCAGCTTCTGGAGTAGTGAAATCAATCAGGGAACAGAGGAAGTTATCAAAACCTGTCGGAGGAAGGATGAATGTGACTTCCCGCTCCTGAACATGTGACTGATGAACTGGATGCAATGAGAACTGTTGTGTCACAAAATGTAATAGCGCACGACTGCACCGTGGCGCTGAGAATTGGTGCGTCTGGCGCTTACTGAAGAAGATCGCTGTGTCCAACTACCACATGAAGAGACCAAAAGCAACGCCCACCTACAGGTAATATAGCAGGTGTCATCCATGGCGGAACCAGGCCCAAACCCACTGGCGAACCATTTCCACAAACCATTGGGTGGATGGGGTCAGTCATACTGAATATCATGATTGCCATTTGTGTTGTTCTGCTCATATTGGGAGCATGTGTCTAGTCGCGGGATACTGTGCATGTAAGTATTAGTCAGGGACTCTGGCGACATACCTGTTCTCGAGACTATGTATCAAGACCTGTAGTGGTATTTGTCAATAGAATATGCAATCCTACCTGCAATGTACTTCAAATTACTTGCCTAGTTAAGCGTTCCACAGAGGAAGAGGCTAGGGAATGAAATAATGTTGTATATGTTTCTGGATAGAGTAGAAGCAATCAAAGGAGGGAGAATGTTAGCAAAATACATATTTAAACATAGATATGACGTGCAACTTTAGAAGCAAATAGTGTATAATGCATATTATTCTACCTGACAATATAGCAGTACAGCTTCTCATGCATGTAATTGCTTGTAGTGTAGCTGCAGTGTGATTGAACCCTAACCCTAGCAGTAACCAGTGCAGCAGGTGTATGTCAGTCAGCATTACTCATCTGCTCGGTTACAGAATAATACATGTATGTACAGGTATATCTGTCATCCTTCCACTGAGGAGGATAGGCTTGTGAGCTCTAACACAGAGTACAGCTGCTCAGCAGAGAGACACAGGAACCTAGTAGGACACGGGTGAGGACTGGATATGAACAGTGTTGGAACCGTGACAGAGCAGAATTTACCGAAGTACAGTCTAAGTGAATATGTGGCTCGCAAGGTTGGGCTATCCTCATGGGAAAACATGTAATAAGCATTACCTGAGCACTGTTGTAGGAATACAATGTTCTGTACTCTAGCAATGTAAATGCCTTGTGACTGACCACATCATTAATGTGTGCAAAAGATGATAGTATACAGAATGCTCATACAGATGTAACATGTATAGAGTTGAACAAATGTCTAAACTTTTACTGCATACTCCTTTGCCTCCTGCTGCACAGTAGTAAAATGTTATTAATCCCAGCTTCCTGTGTTAATGAGTGTCATTTTGAAAATACGAATGAGTGTTACAGTTTGATTTAAAAGACTTAATTGACAGATGTTTACGTTCTAGCATGGGAATAGGTCAAGCCAAACATCACAATGTCCATGTGTACCACATACACACAGCCAGTAACACGCAGTAGTAGTGCATGAAGGCATACACGACTGTGGGAATAGTACAGGACATATGGCACGTGCCAAGTGCAGATGCATGACACAAACCCCAGGATGGGTGTCCCTGCAAAGAGGAACATGTGCCAACTACACCTCCCACAGATGTACCGGCAATAAAAACACATGGCAAACACACAGACACACTACTGTCCAACACATGACTGCAACAGAGCCTGGTCAAACACCAACATGAAGCATGCACAAACAGGGACTTGAGTAATGTTTGCCTTAACACCCCCCCCATAGGCCAAAGAAGAATAGAATGGACATATGCATGTAATGCTGTGAAGGATGTGTGGTAGTCCTCAGTATCACAGTGTTAGGGACACAGATACACTGTCATCAACCGTGACGTATGTGCAACGTACACAGCATACCTGCATGTAATACAGAGGACAATCATGTGCCACAGAAATATACAGTGGCGAAAGAGTATAGTGGATAGACAATTGTACATGTGACAAACTATGAATATAGGTTCACACGTCCATAGGTACAGGGTAGGCCATCGTCCCAGGCCCAGCCATAATACTACACCATAGTTAGGATGACTTTGCCAACCTTCTGTGCTTCAGATGAAATACCCATGATATTGCTGTATCTCCGTCAAGCACTGATAATGATGTAATCCCTGGCCTATACCTGCAATTCTCCATCCAATGGACAACATAGCTGCGAACAAGGCTAGGAAGGATGTCTGTCTCACATGTACTGTGATGTAGATCCACAGCATAATGAGTGTCTGGGTGATATATGTGTCACTCAAACACATCCCATTAATGACCGTGACAAGGTAAATGTCACCTGCCCTAGTGGTTCTGAGGGATGCGGATACAGTAGGTGAAGCATACACATGACATATGGGTTGACATGGCCTCGTATGTCAGGCACAGGTCAACACTAAACAGCAGGTATGTGGCGTGATGTGGCAGGGTTCCTACATGTGGGGCAGCATTACACAAAATGGTGTCATCCTGCATCTGTACAACAATCAACCTATGTGGGCTTCCCAGCTGCTGTAGGTGTATGGTCAGATACAGTCTGAATGGGGCAATGTAGTAGATCATAGGTGTAACACGTAATGGGTACAAGGAGACAATGACCTAGCCTGATGTAGATGTGAATCCCTGCACCAACAGGTGGGCAATGTAGAAGACCCACACAACCACGATAGCAGCGTGTGTGTGGAATGAATGGTGACCGTCAAACACTGTCCCCTGATCCCTGGTAATCACCCCTGTGCTGAGTGGACAGCCACCTATATGCTGGACAGGGGTGACCTAGTAGTTCTCCACAGGTATGATGTTGCATTACGTCGCATTTAGCTGTGGGACATGTCCCTGACAGCAGATATGCATACCTGGGAGGCCCCTTGAAGGATATCTGTGTCAGATGTCTGTCCCACTATGGCACCTGTTTTGCAGTCATCTACAAACACTGTTGCCCATAGCACCCCTGTGTGTGCCTGTACCGTGAAAATGTAGGTGTATGACAGGAGTGCAGACATGGAAGGGCCCCATGGGACACCACTTGTGACAGGCAGTAGGTCTGACATGCTGCCAGCAACTATGACCGTGTGGGTTGTGTCACATAGACAGTTTACAACACATTCTGTGATGTGCGTGTTCACATCCCAGCCAATGGGTTTATCAACGATACCTGAGGCGGTAATGTGATGAAGGGCTTTGCCAGGTCGAGGTAGGCTGTATGGACTGCAACACCCCCATCAGTGGCCTCGGCGACTGTCCCGAAAATGTCAACCATGCTTTAAAGGCATGAACCGCTCCTGAACAAGACAAACCGTGTGTGAGGCAAAGTATGTATGTCCCCTATGCAGTCATGTACGAGCCACAGTATGATCCCTCCCCATGTCTTTGCAGATAGGTCTCCTCAGGGTAATGGGACAGTAATAACCAGCCTCAGTGGAGGTATTGGCCTTGTGGCGTGGGACTACAGTTGCCATGTGACACAACCTGGGTACCCTACCTGAGGTGAGGCTACAAAGAAATAGCTGTCCTAACTGTGGGTCCAATTCATAAATGAGATAGTGGAGTACACAGCGGGGTCACCAGCTGGTCTCATGGATGCTATGTCCACTACCCTGGAGAGAGCATGTCCCACCTGTGTGTCACAGAACATTTGGTGACCACAAACCACTGGTACACACATCTCCTCATGTGTGGGGGAGGGTGTGGAGATGTCCTCACTGGACTTGTCAGCCTGTATGTTGGCAATGTGTGTATGTTGAGTAAACCCCACCTCTATGTGAACCCAGTCAGAGCATATGTGGGAGTGAGCTCCCAGGTGTCGAGCATAGCAACTGAAGGTGGTATGATTGTTAGCCAGGTCCATGTAGGTATATCTGTGGAATGTGCCCTGGACAATTTCATGACAGTGTGTAACTCTACACATATGATGACCAAGGGTGTCATACCTCACAAGGTGTCTGCTCCACCTTGTAGTAGCCACCTCCTCGTGTTGTACATTCTGTGTATGGCTGGGGTACACCACACTGGATGCTTGGCATTGGTACAGTGAACCACAGTTGGGTAAGTGAATGACTGGCTCATGCAGTCCTGTAGGTACTGGTAGATGGCAAATGTGATTGATGCAGTGGCTGCCCTACTGTCGACCACTGGCTCAGGGTCCTTAAAGGAGACCACAGTAGTGCGCAGAATTGTGTAGTCTGCCTCTGAGCAAGCAATGTGTATGGTAACTGGCAACACTCACAGCAGCGGATGCCAAAAGCAGAAGCCAATGTCCAAATAACATAGATCAACTTCTGCATGACAATATGTCTTATCATACATGTATTGACACGTGTCTGCTAATTACAATTGGAAATGGACGGTAAGACTGGCCTAAAGTTCCCGTGATGTACACAGTCTGGGGGTGTTGTTCCGATAATAAAGTGGCAATACCTCCCAATCGTGACCTCTGGGTATGGTATGAAAGTGGTTGTTAACCTGCAACATTGGATGTATAGCATTGGTTTCTGGTGTCGGAAGACATGGTTCCTGTAGCACAACACAGTATGGGTAGTCAAGCACACATCCGCGATTGCTGAACACACAGCATCAGTGAAACCCACTGCTCACAAGGACACAGTCCGACAAGCTCTACACTTTAAATATGCACAGTGGTGTCCATTGTCGGACCCAAAATTGACATCACACCAGATTCACGTCTTCTTTCAATACGTACCTGAACTCATTGTCGTCACAGGTACACATATGCACTGCAAGCGTGTTTAATGTTGATGATAGCTGTCCATGTAATGCAGCACAGATGCACAGAAATACCCAGGGTACTGGGTCCATAGAACTGCGTACACATCACAGTCCCGCACACATGAAGGATGTGTAATGGGTACTGTCGATTGTTGCAGTCAAGGGATTCTGGGTATGTAGACTCTGGGCCTGGTGTTGCTTCGCAGCCAATCCTTTGTCCCGCCCGTGGGAGGGATGTGTGTAGCACCTGCCATACTATCCGCTAATGATGCAAACCATCCACTGGAGAATGCTAAATGCAGGTGTGAAATGTGTACAGCCCTATACTAGTGTCCAGTAGGCAATTGTCATGGATGGACAACCGTATGCCCAAGATGCCACCCACAACCGCAAACCCGGGTAAATTACACAGCTGCGGTAAGGCATAAGACAGGAAATACACATAGGGACTGCAGTTGACATTCCACATACAAAGTCGGACCGCTGTGCCAACACCGGCGTACACAGCACTCAATCTGCCAGCAACAGACTGAGGAGCACCCGCTACCATACAGCGGAACAGATGTGCGACCTGTGGAACACATACTAATGGCACACACACAGCATCACGTAGGATATGTAAACTATGGCATTCCCACCTATGAAGACAACATGGTTAAATGAATACATAGGTAATCAACATGTTCGGTGGTGTTATATTGGAAATACAGTGACGGATATGTCCCATTGGGATGTCTGCGGTTTATATGAAGCAGTTGCTAACCAGCATCTTTGGATGTATGTCATTTGTCCACAGTACTAGATCACCTGGTTATGTAGCACCATGTGGAATGGGTAGTCTAACAGACATCCGCGATTGCTGAACACACAGTATCAGTGAAACCCACTGCTCACAAGGACACAGTCCGACAAGCTCTAAACTTTACATATGCACAGTGGTGTCCATTGTAGGACCCAAAAATTTGTCTAAAGACAGGAATGCCGCCTTCTTTCATCACCTAACTGAACTCATTGTCGTCACAGGTACACATATGCACATAGCGTGTTTAATGTTGCTGATAGCTGTCCATGTAATGCAGCACAGATGCACAGAAATACCCAGGGTCCATAGAACTGCGTCCACATCACAGTCCCGCACACATGACGGATGTGTAATGGGTACTGTCAATTGTTGCAGTCAAGGGATTCTGGGTATGTAGACTCTGTGCTCGGTGTTGTTTCGCAGGCAATCCTTTCTCCCGCCCGTGGGAGGATGTGTCGTAGCACCTGCCTTACTCTCCGCTAATAATGCAAACCATACTCGGAGAATGCTAAATGTAGGTGTGGAATGTGTACAGCCCTATACTAGTGTCCAGTAGGCAATTGTCATGGATGGACACCCGTATGGCCAGGATGGCACCCACAACTGCAAACCGGGTAAATGACATAGCAGCGGTAAGGCATAACACATGAAATACACATAGGGACTACAGTTGACATACCACATACAAACCGGCATCATCGTGCCAACACCGGCGTACACAGCACTCAATCTGCCAGCAACAGACTGAGGAGCACCCGCTACCGTACAGCGGAACAGATGTGCGACCTGTGGAACACATACTAATGGCACACACACAGCGTCAAGTAGGATATGTAAACTATGGCATTCCCACCTATGAAGACAACATGGTTAAATGAATACATAGGTAATCAACATGTTCCGGTGGTGATATATGGGAAATACAGTGGGGGATATGTCCCATTGGGATGTCTGCGGTTTATATGGAGCAGTTGCTAACCAGCATCTTTGGATGTATGTCATTTGTCCACAGTACTAAATCACCTGGTTATGTAGCACCATGTGGAATGGGTGGTCAAACAGACATCCGCGATTGCTGAACACACAGTATCAGTGAAACCCAGTGCTCACAAGGACACAGTCCGACAAGCTCTACACTTTACATATGCACAGTGGTGTCCATTGTAGGACCCAAAAATTTGTCTAAAGACAGGAATGCCGCCTTATTTAATCAACTAACTGAACTCATTGTCGTCACAGGTACACATATGCACATATAGCGTGTTTAATGTTGCTGATAGCTGTCCATGTAATGCAGCACAGATGCACAGAAATACCCAGGGTACGGGTCCATAGAACTGCGTCCACATCACAGTCCCGCACATGACGGATGTGTAATGGGTACTGTCAATTGTTGCAGTCAAGGGATTCTGGGTATGTAGACTCTGTGCTCGGTGTTGTTTCGCAGGCAATCCTTTCTCCGCCCGTGGGAGGATGTGTCGTAGCACCTGCCTTACCCTCCGCTAATAATGCAAACCATACACGGAGAATGCTAAATGTAGGTGTGGAATGTGTACAGCCCTATACTAGTGTCCAGTAGGCAATTGTCATGGATGGACACCCGTATGGCCAGGATGGCACCCACAACTGCAAACCGGGTAAATGACATAGCAGCGGTAAGGCATAACACAGGAAATACACATAGGGACTACAGTTGACATTCCACATACAAAGCCGGACCGTCGTGCCAACACCGGCGTACACAGCACTCAATCTGCCAGCAACAGAATGAGGAGCACCCGCTACCGTACAGCGGAACAGATGTGCGACCTGTGGAACACATACTAATGGCACACACACAACGTCACGTGGGATATGTAAACTATGGCATTCCCACCTATGAAGACAACATGGTTAAATGAATACATAGGTAATCAACATGTTCGGTGGTGTTATATTGGAAATACAGTGGCGGATATGTCCCATTGGGATGTCTGAGGTTTATATGAAGCAGTTGCTAACCAGCATCTTTGGATGTATGTCATTTGTTCACAGTACTAAATCACCTGGTTATGTAGCACCATGTGGAATGGGTAGTCAAACAGACATCCGCGATTGGGTAACATACACCAGCAGTGAAAAGCACTGGGCAGGTGGACACAGTCCAGCAACATCTAACTTGACATATGCACATCGGTGTCCATTGTAGGACCCAAAAATTCTGTTCAGAGAATGCCTGCTAGCTTCCTGCATTACTCACGTGATCTCATTGTCGTCACCACGTCACAGGTACACATATGCACGCAAGCGTGTTCAATGTTGATGATAGCTGTCCATGAAATGCAGCACACATGCACAGAAATACCCAGGGTATCGGGTCCATTCAGCTGCGTCCACATCACAGTCCTGCACACATGAAGGATGTGTAATGGGTACTGTCCACTGTTGCAGTCAAGGGAGTCTGGGTATGTAGAATCTGGCCTCGGTGTTGTTTCGCAGGCAATCCTTTGTCCCGCCCCGTGGGAGGGGCGTGTGCGTAGCACATGCGTCACTCTCCGCTAATAATGCAAACCATCTACCGGAGAATGCAAAATGCAGGTGTGAAATGTGTACAGCCCTATACCAGTGTACAGTAGGCAATTCACATGGATGGACAAGCGTATGACTAAGATGGCACCCATAACTGCAAACCCGGTGGAATTACACTGCCGTAGTAAGGCATTACACAAGTAATACACATAGGGACTACAGTTGACATTCCCCATACAACAAACACAGACAACCAGCCGATGAAGTCCAAAGCAAAGGCGAGGTACTGTAGGGACCGTCAGTGACCACTCAGAGCACACCAAGAATTAAAGGCAGTCACCATAGTCTATTGGAGCCCACTTCGTCTGCTTCATAAGCAGACTTATTCAGAATACATACAATGCAGTCCAACCTACTACATTTAAAAGCATTAATTGGTCAGTACATTAGATGTGCTAGGTACTAATTACATGCCTTAAAGGCAGACAAGCAAACAAACCTTACTTGGGTTACAGATCCCACACAGTGAGGACATCAGACATTGCTTCGAAAGGTACAGTCTTCATCGGAAAATAGAAATATATGTACATATATGAAAGATGAACCAACATAAAATGTTTTCCAAATGTCTGACTGTGTAAGATACATATATATGTCCTACGGATTGTGCCAATATATTAACAGAACTGCAGACACCTAGTAATATAAATGAACCATAATATATACACATAAACCGTATGATTATGACTAATGTAAAATAGACCAACGAAATGTAAAGATTCACAATGTGCTAATGTAAATATTCATTTAGAAGGTTACTTAAATAAATCAATTCAGACATCCATGTCTAAATACTAACACAAGGCCAGCGAGGTGCTTGCCCTCACATGTACTGGGATGTTGTTCCACAGCATAGTGAGTGTCTGGGTGATGAATCTGTCCCAACAACACGTTCGATTAATGACAGTGTCAAGGTGTCGTCAGCTGCCCTTGTGGTTCTGAGGATCTAACTTATTTACGTGAAGCATAGTCATCAGATCTGGGTTCGACATAGCCTTGTATGCCAGGCACGGGTCACCTCTGGGCAAGTGGTATGCAACTGTATACAGCTGGAATTCTTTCAGTCGGTCAGTATAACACATATACCTGAGACCCTGCATCTGTTTGTCGATGAACTGTTGGTGCCTTTCCAGCTGCTGCAGGTGTTGGGTCAGATACATTCTGAACAGGGCATTGTACCCAATCATAGGTCTAATGGTGATGAGTACAAGGGGACAATGACCTCCCCTGATCTAGATGTGAATCCCTTCATGATGATGTGGGCAATGTGGAAGGTCTACCTAACTATGTTAGCAACATGTGTGTCTAACGAATGGTTAACAACAACACGTGTCCCCAGATCACTGGTAACCCCTCTGTGCTCAGTGGATTGCCACCTATATGGTAGCTCGGGGTAACCTTGTTCTTCCCGAAGGGTATGCCTATGCATTTCCTGGCATTTAGCTGTAGGACATGTCTCTGGTACCACTTATCCACATCTGTGAGGCACTCCTGAAGGATATCTGTGTCAGATGTGTGTCTGACTTTGGCACCGGTTTGCAGTCATCTGCAAACATTGTCACCATAACCCCCCTGTGTATGCGTGTACATTGGAAACATAGATGCTGGAAATAGTGGACCCAGGACTGAGCCCCATGGGACACCACCTGTGACTGGCTGTGAGTATGACATGGCGCCAGCAACTATGGCCATGTGTGTTCTGTGACTTAGCCAGTTTGCAACCCATATGGCGATGTATGGATTTACATTCAAGATGACGGGTTTATCAATTATACCCGAGGGGTATTGTGTCGAAGGCCTCTGCGGGTTGAGGTAGGCTGTATGGACTGCTTTACCCTCATCAATGGCCTTGGTGACTGATTCTACAAAGTGAAACACGTGTAAAGGCATGATCTGACTCTGACCAAGCTAAACTGGGTTGTATCCAAAGTATCACGAGTCCCTATGTCTTTATCTATGTGTTCCATTATGATCCATCTCCATGGCTTTGCAGATAAGGCTTGTCAAACTAATGGTATGGTAATAACCAGGGTCAGTGGAGGCACCATCTATGTGGAGTGTGACTACAGTCGCCCTGTGCTACTACTCAGTGCGTATCCTGAGGTGAGGCTAAGATTAAACAGCTGTCCTAAGTGTGGGTTTAATTCCCCATAGAGTTCCTGGAGTACACAGCTGGGACACCATCTGGACCCATGGATGCTGTGTTGACTGCCTTGGGGCTGGATGTGGGTAATGCTGGACATACCCACGGCAGGCGTGGTGCGTTCGAGTCCGATGCCCAAGGGACCACACACATAGCCGGCCTTAGGCATAGGCCAAGTAGGTAGCCGTCTAGGGTGTTGCTCTACTCGGGGCACCTTTCCAGACTCTATTTGGTGTAGGTAGACCAGGAGGGGGGTAGCGGGTGATGTATCGGTGGCAACTTCTGCCTAGGTCACCACTTAACCTAAGGCCACTCTTCCCGTGGGTAATACAGCAGTACCCACACCCAGATGCGGGTCATTGCTAGGGTCATTGCTAGTATGGCATATCATCTATGTCAGGAAACCATATATCCCCAGACATAATGGCACAGCATAATGCCTGTTAAGCGCCCAAAGGCAGACATCGACACCACGGCGGTGCGGACGTACTGCGCGAGATGTCCGTTAACAATGTCGACATTGTCTCGCTTTGTGAAACAAACTCCACATAGACATTCAATACTAGACAGCGACGGAGAACCCGATGTCCTCGTGGCTGAGCTGTTCAACCTGTTCCGCCATGTTAAATGTGTGTAGCACAGCGGAACCGGCCCAAACCAAGCAACGGACATGTCTGTGGCTCAGTGAAAGTCGTCACGCAATGGTAAACCCTTGTAATATTGCGACACAGGCCATACATACGGAGGGTTAGTAATGGAAATTGGTCAGTTCGACCAGACCGTGTGCAATTAGTATAACAAGATCTACAACGGGTACACCGGCCAATCGGCGCACACGGTTACGAATAATTGGGGGGGGGCCGTGACATGGTACCATGGACACGGACAAAACGTGCCCATGTGACTCATCTAACATTCGTACAGGGTCAGGGCAGTCCCGTACAGTGGGCGGACAAGACCAAACCCAAAGCACCACAGCAACACCCTGACAACCGAAGGCCTGTATGCGTATGGGATATAAGCAGCTGTCATCTGAACAGCCCTGCGGTGACGACATATGCATCCTGGGCCATGACCGACCCGCGAATTAGGAATGTTCAACATGCAGTACCGCACCTTTCCCAGCAGGAGAATGGATGCCTGTGACGTGCGTGTGTGCGGGGGGGGGGGGATATGTAAATGTACATAGGTACCATGGGTATGCATATTAATGACAACGAACAGCTAACGTGTACTGGTCACAGTAACCGGCAAACGTGAATGCAGTCACGTTTGAATTACGACTATAGAACATATAGATGTGCACGTGTACGTAAAGCGTCCATGCTGCAAAGACTGTTACATATATAAAGCTGTAAGTGCTTTCTGCACCGTCCGTCAACGGATCAGACATATGTTACGGAATAGTCACAAGTAGCATAAAACACGTAACCACACAGACACTGTAAACATATATAAGCGGACTACGGATATGCGTAATGCCTGCGCGTAACCCACAATCCGGACATGCGGTGTGCGTGTGCGTGTGTGATCCAGTGGAACCAGGGAAGGTTACGGATGTCTCCTCCACACATTTACATTCATAATTGTAAAATATATGCTTAAATAGTACTTATTGATTCCATGCTTTGTTATCGTAATGCTACTATTATACACATTGATATACAATATCCTGATCAACACACTACATTCTAAGGTGCACTCACAACAATTATCAACTATGTGTCAGGATACTGATTGTATTTACCAATATTGTATATATATTAACACATTGTTGCCGTATTATTGTTTCCATGAAGTAAGGCATGCAACACTGATATGTATATGTCACGTTATAATCAAGACTTGGAGCACTGTCCACCTAACTATGAGCAGGTTTATTGATTATTTCGCTTTAAACCGACTCTGAAGGAAGTGTATAAGGGACGGCTATGTCATGCATTGCGTACTCCGACGATGCCCCATGTTAGTAGGTGAAAGAGCTCAGTATCCTTTCACTGTGGAGTCTATCGTATTTGACAGTGTCTGTTTTGCCGATATATGTTCCATAATGTCGTTTATGAGAATGGACAGGGCGCAAGGTTTGCTGTATTGCCGCATACTGGCAGGTGGATATAGATAGGCCATGTCATAGAAGGGATGGGTAGTCAAGCAGACATCCACGATTGGGGAACATACAGCGGCAGTCAATACCACTGGCCAGATGGTGACAGTCCAACACGTTCTACACTTTACAAATGCACATCGGTGTCCATTGTAGGACTCCAAAATTACGGCGTTTGCTCCGTTATCCACTGGGATCAGCCAATCAGAGTACTAACCGTGACTACGGCACAGCTGAACATATGCACCACCAGCGTGTTTAAGGTTGATGATACCTGCCCATGACATGCAGGACATATGAACAGAGGTCCCCAGACTGCCGTGTCCATACATGTGCGTCCATATCCCAGTTCCGCACACATGAAGGATGTGTCATGCGTACCGTGGGGGTTGCAGCCATGGTATCCTGGGTATGCAAAATGGGGCTCGGTGTTGTTTGGCAGATAATCCGTTGTCCGCCCGTGGGAGGGCTGCGGGTACAGGACGTGCCTTAGTCCCCAGTAAGGATGCAAAGCATCCATTGGGTAATAATAAAGGCAGGTGTGAAATGTGTTCAGCCCTACATCAGTGTCAGTAGGCATTTCCCAAGGATGGACAAGCGTCACGGACAAGATGGCACCCATAATAGCAAACCTGGTGAAATCACACAGCCGTAGTAAGGCATGACACAGGACATACAGATGGAAACAACAGTAGATACACGCCGTAGACATCCATCCTGCCGTGCGAATCCCAGCGTACACAGCAGCCAAGGTGCTATCAAGTATGTGGGGATCACCCGCTTCCACTCTGCGGAACATCGTGCGACCTGTGGAACACATATTAATGGCACACCAACAACGTCAACTAGGAAGGTCATACTATCGTTAAAATATGGCGTTCCCACACATAAACAACATACTGTCATGAATAAATAGGTTCTACATGTACCGGCTGTGTTATAATGACAATACAGTGGCGGATAGTTCACAATGGTACCTCTGAGGATTATCTAAAGCAGTTGCCAACCTGCAGTACTACAGTAACACCATATGGGTAAATTGTGGAAGGACACGGGTTCCGTAGCACTACATAATATGGGTAGGCGGACAGACATCCGGGACTGGGGAACATATGGCGGCAGTCAAACCCACTGGTCGAATGGACACAGTCCAACATGTTCTAAACTTTACATATGCACATCGGTGTCCATTGCAGGACCCAAACATTACTCCTTAAGTAAGTGTGGGCAACATAGTGTGAACCGGAAGAGGTGACAGCCGTGACTACGGCACAGGTAGATATATGCACCACAAGCGTCTTCAAGGGTGATGACAGCCGTCCATGAAATGCAGGACATATGAATAGGACTCCCCAGGCTGCTGCGTCCATACACGTACGTTCACATCCCATTTCCGCACACATGAAGGGTGTGCAAGGGGTACTGTCGAAGGTTGCAGACATGGGATCGTGGGTATGCAAAAATGGGTGTCGGTGTGGATTGGCAGATGATTCGTTGTCCCGCCCGTGCGCGGGGCGTGGCCATAACATATCGTTACTCCGCAATACTAATACCGATCATCCACGGAAATGGAGAATGCAGCTGTGAAATGTTGACAGCGCGATACGAGTGTCCAGTAGGCAGTCCGCATGGGTGGGCAAACGTGCGGCCAAGATGGCACCCATAGCTGCAAACCTGGGGGAATCCCACAGCTGTTGCAAGGCATAACCCAGGGAATACAGATAGGGTCTACAGTAGACACTCCCCATTCAAAGCCAGACCGATGGGCAGATACCGGCGTACACAGCACTCAATCTGCCAGCACATCTATGGGGATCCTGCGCTTCCATACAGTGGAACAGATGGGTCACCTGTGTAAACATACCAATGGCACAATCTCCACGTCTGCTGGGAATGACATACGAAGGTCAAACTATGGCGTTGCCAACAATGAAAGACATCCTTCGGTGAATTAATAGGAGTGATGTCAATAGACCATGGCAAACACCCAATGAACAGGGAAGACTTGCTGGCACCCTATGGCCACAAACCATGTCACACATAGGTAGATGGAACAGTCAACTTAAACATTTCGTCCACGACAGGTGCATATGGTATCCAAAGGTACAACATAGTCATGTATGCGCCATCACCCGGTGGCGCCGTGAGACTTACACATAACATGGAAGTATCCAGGCTTTAAATGTCCACCCTTACACTTCCAGTTGTCACTGTCTATGCGAGCAATGGAGATTTAGCCACAGCATAGAAAGCAGGGACGTACTGCTAACGAAACACACACATGTCAACATCACAGAAAGCATACTATGAACACCGTATTACATGATATTGTACTATGAAACACAAACAAACCAGCAACCTGCAGCAAGAATAGTCCCGTGGTTCGACACAACACAAGTCTTACGTAACATTTAAACAGTTCATTACAACATGCAGCGTTTTCGTTGTTTCCTAGCGTGTGCAGAATAACAGCTATGTCTAAGAATGTTCACAATCAACAATGTGAGTCTTAACATGATTTTAAATATCACACTGTTGATTGTGAACACTTAAAGGATTTGCTTATTCAGTTGTATTTGCAACGGAAACACACACACACACGGAAGGGACGGAGATGAACCTCGCCTATTTACATGAACTCAGTACAGTATGAAGCATTCACAGAGCGCTACCGAGTTAACTGGCGTGGCGCTGTCAGAGGCATACTTGTAGGCTGGTGGCGTCACCCGCAAGACAATAGTTGGCAATAGCCAAGGCATGTGTTGCGGAGCGTCTAAAAGCATAATCAGTCGCAGAGGCAGCTGGAAACACACACACACAGAGACACACACACACGGAAGGGACGGGGGACGAACCTACGCCTATCTACATGAACACACTACAGTATGAAGCATTTACAGAGCAGCTACCGACTTTACTGAACAGGCGCTGTCAGAGGCATACTTGTAGGCTTCTGACCTCACCCGCAAGACAATAGTTGGCAATAGCCAAGGCATGTGTTGCGGAGCGTCTAAAAGCATAATCAGTCGCAGAGGCAGCTGGAAACACACACACACAGACACACACACACGGAAGGGACGGGGGACGAACTTACGCCTATCTACATGAACACACTACAGTATGAAGCATTTACAGAGCAGCGCTACCGACTTTACTGAACAGGCGCTGTCAGAGGCATACTTGTAGGCTGCTGGCGTCACCCGCAAGACAATAGTTGGCAATAGCCAAGGCATGTGTTGCGGGCGTCTAAAAGCATAATCAGTCGCAGAGGCAGCTGGAAACACACACACACAGAGACACACACACGGAAGGGACGGGGGCGAACCTCGCCTATCTACATGAACACACTACAGTATGAAGCATTTACAGAGCAGCGCTACCGACTTTACTGAACAGGCGCTGTCACAGGCATACTTGTAGGCTGCTGGCGTCACCCGCAAGACAATAGTTGGCAATAGCCAAGGCATGTGTTGCGGGCGTCTAAAAGCATAATCAGTCGTAGAGGCAGCTGGAAACACACACACACAGAGACACACACA
This sequence comes from Protopterus annectens, assembly GCF_019279795.1. Lineage (NCBI taxonomy): Eukaryota > Metazoa > Chordata > Ceratodontiformes > Protopteridae > Protopterus > Protopterus annectens. The sequence goes on from NC_056729.1 coordinate 949,720,018, forward strand.
CGGAAGGGGCGGGGGCGAACCTCGCCTATCTACATGAACACACTACAGTATGAAGCATTTACAGAGCAGCGCTACCGACTTTACTGAACAGGCGCTGTCACACGCATACTTGTAGGCTGCTGACGTCACCCGCAAGACAATAGTTGGCAATAGCCAAGGCATGTGTTGCGGAGCGTCTAAAAGCATAATCAGTCGCAGAGGCAGCTGGAAACACACACACACAGAGACACACACACACACGGAAGGGGCGGGGACGAACCTACGCCTATCTACATGAACACACTACAGTATGAAGCATTTACAGAAAGCGCTACCGACTTTACTGAACAGAGCGCTGTCACACGCATACTTGTAGGCTGCTGACGTCACCCGCAAGACAATAGTTGACAATAGCCAAGGCATGTGTTGCGGAGCGTCTAAAAGCATAATCAGTCGCAGAGGCAGCTGGAAACACACACACACACACACACAGAGACACACACACACACACACACACACACACACACACACGGAAGGGACGGGGGACGAACCTACGCCTATCTACATGAACACACTACAGTATGAAGCATTTACAGAACGCGCTACCGACTTTACTGAACAGAGCGCTGTCACACGCATACTTGTAGGCTGCTGACGTCACCCGCAAGACAATAGTTGGCAATAGCCAAGGCATGTGTTGTGGAGCGTCTAAAAGCATGATCAGTCGCAGAGGCAGCTGGAAACACACACACACACACACACACACACACACACACACACACACACACACGGATGGGACGGGGGACGAACCGACGCCTATCTACATGAACACACTACAGTATGAAGCATTTACAGAGCAGCTACCGAGTTTACTGAGCAGAGCGCTGTCAGGAGGCATACCCCTACGTGAGTGGTATCATTTGCAGAGGCAATGCGCCCGATCGGGAGTTAGGACAGAGTGCGCAGTCACGCAGTCTGTTACCATCCCAAGGTCGCCGTACACTAACACGTTAGTGCTGCAGTCGGGAATAACAAGTAACTACTGATCAGTACATCACTGCCTACTGGGCATGCTCAGACACTTAGACTCGGCACAGAGCAGACATGCATACACATGGTGCGACGGCATGGGTGGCGGAATGTGGACCGTCGTGTGTGTCCAGCCACACAACAGAAACCTGGCCATGCCACAGGCGTGGCCATTGCGTGGGGATACAGGCATGCACCCGGGGTATAACTGCAGACGGGCGCGGTGTGCACTGTGCTGTGTGTCTATCTACACAGCTGCCTACTGGGCATGCTCAGACACTTAGAGTCGGCACAGAGCAGACATGCATACACATGGTGCGGCGGCATGGGTGGCGGAATGCGGACCGTCCTGTGTGTCCAGCCACACAACAGCAACCCGGCCATGCCACAGACGTGGCCGTTGCTGCGAGGAATATCTAGGTGCAATTAACCATGTGTAGGACTGGCCTACCGTTTGTTGCATGCTACAGACAACCCTCCCAAACACAGGATACCTTCACAGATGTCCGGAGGACACTGGTGAGTGGGCATGCTCTCACAACAGCACCGTATTGGGTGACATGAACCACCCATACATAGCCTGGGAACATTACCCATGGCACAACACACTTACGCCAGCAGTCCCAGGTGTTCACACACCTGGCCACTGTTAAACAGCCATGCACCATACATACTAGGGGGGGATGTCTGACAGTTCTGCCCATCACACATGGTGAGGATATGCCCCACACAGGATGTACAGCCCTCAATGGTGATGCAAGACCGTATAGTGGATCCACTGGTCATCCACACCCTGTAACCAACACCAGCATGGGGGACCTCAGTGATGACCTCTCCACAGAAAACCACACACATCATACGACCGGTGTGGTACCCTACAAGTCCTCCATGCCAGTGTTGAACACAGGCCAGACCGGCAAATGCCTAACGAATGCCTTCCCCGACCACCCACATGCATGTCTGCAACAGGCAAACATGATGACATCAGGACCTTGTCCACCACAGGTAGGCACATGGTGTGGTGGACCGCAGCCACTGACTACCTGTACATCAACAGTTGGAGCTAATACATGGCAGAGCAATGACAGTACCAGGGAAACCATCACCCATTCATACCGGCGTCACCATACGGCCCCACATACCATCATCCACGGCCGCTTGTGGGAGTGGTACTGCAGAGGGCACATGAGACAACCATAGGGCCTTCCCTAACTGTGGTAAGGACATGGTTGGGGGCACACAGACTTGGCTGGAAATGGTCCAGAATGGTACAACAGTCACTGCACCCACAGACATTGTCTGCAAACCAGAGGACATGTTCCATGCATACATCCCCAAGAGGAACATATCCATCCCACCAGAGTGTATCCTCCCAAACATCTCATATGGCCTGGGTGATCCCATATCTCTATGGCGGTTGACACGTCAGCAATGGGCACCGATGGTGTCCCTGGCTGTGTGCTACCCATCCTCATTGAGGCCCTCGGCCCACACATGCGGCCACTGTGTCATGTTAGCCTTACTATGGGCTATGTCCCCAATGGATGCCATATGGCATCTGTGGTCCCACTATGCCAGGGTAGTGCTCTTATGGACTGTCAACAGCCACACCCTATACGCTTGACAAGCGTTGTCTGCAAAGCTGTGGGGAGGTCCATACAGGTGGCCATGGTTACAGATAGCGGTGTACAGCCAATGCGGAACATACCCACAACTACATAGTCAAGGCGGATCCTGCCTCCCGAACCTGCTCGTCCAGTCTGGAGTGGTCACCAAGGCCATTGATGGGGATCGTGGGTTTGCACACAGTACCATGACCTGGTGGGGCGTTCAGAGCACACTACACATGGGACCCATGGAAAGGCTCGCCAGCATACATGTGGGGACATATGTCACCCGATGCTTCTCAGACAGGTTGGAGGTCACACCACACAGGGTTGGTGCTCAAGGTGCCTTGTCACACTCATATCTGGACCCAGTGGAGGCCCACAGGGCTCACTCCTGGGCCCCCTGCCATATGGCATCCGACCTTCCAATGTGCATGCAATCATAGGGGATTGTAGCAGACAAGGTATGCAGATGACTACGCACCGGCCAACATACCCAACACCCCATGTTACACGGACATCCACCTAGGGCGTCATAGACATGGATGCCTGGTGCCAGAGCCATGGCCTGCTACTAAATGCCAGAGAAGGTGCAGCCCTACCCAGTGTGAAGGACATGTTCGTCCCAATGTCACATGTAGGTGATACGCCATTAAAGATGGTGGACATGTTCAGGAAATGGCTACCACACCTGTCGGCAACCTCTGTCAACACACACAATGGCAATGTGGGTGTGAAGACATTCCATTGTGGCCTCCTGGTCTGGATGGAATCGCAACCACATCAGGGGTGTTCATTGTACCCCTGTACACATCACACACCAGAGCAATGACTGCGTGTACAATGGCACATGTGGCCTGTAGCTAACCTGGCGCCTGCAGCACTTTCGGAAGGACCATAAGCGTTCCACAAGGCGGGGATGGCGGTGCTAGGACATGTGTCACAAGCTGCGGCCAAGGGGACACCGGCTGTAGATCTTCACAGCACATCTGCTCCGTGGTGATCTGTGCCTGACATACACGGCCATGTCTGACCTGGGTGACATGGGCACATTCCACCTCCCAGGCTCCATGCAAACCACGGGCACAGAAGCGACTGTCAAACACCTCAACACAAAGATGAGTGGGACGTGCTGGGGGAACAGGGTTAACGGCCAGACACCCCCTACAACACGGGGAGGAGTGCCAGGCCATGTGAAGGAAAGGCCCTGACTGCCTTCGTCCAGGACTGCTAATGACGTGTGGATGTGTGGCGATAGTTATGCGCCAGGCAACATCTGTGTGTCACTGCTAGACCAGGGACTGGGGGCTGATGGATATGGCATCCCCATCCTGAGGGGTGTTAGACGCCACACACAGTCATGCTAGGTCCACACATGTCGTAGGGCACATATCCTGTTACGTTCATGTGCGCCTATGTACCTATGTAGGGGTCCATGCGGATCGCGGGTAACTGTGCTATGCTGATGTTGCCAGACATGCCTGTGGGTACCCCACGACTACCGTGGGGAACTAATTACAGTGCTCCCAGTAGGCACGTGCAAGTACACCATCAGTATCATGCGGGTTAACTGCACCGACATGGTGCTACACATGTAACCACCACACATACTGTGTACACATATCAATGAATGCTGCACCTGTCCTGCATGGTATGTCTGCTGCATGATGTCCGTGCACAACCCACATCACATACACACCTGTCGCCAGCCATACACACACACCACAACATACACATCACGTACTATGCGGACACAGGTATCACATACACCTCTCACTATCGTGTCCACCCTGTGCATCAGAATATGTTAGCTTAACCGTGCAGTGATGGTGTAGCTCACAGTTATCAGGCAGAGACTTCATCATATGCACAGGGTGATATGTGTGCCACAGGCATGGGCTGTACCAATGGATGACATCATGTGTGTGTGTACGGGCCTGTGCATTGAGTGGGCATGACTATGTAGATTGCATGTGGGTGTGGTGGAGCCCTACAGTTGTGTCTGCTGTGTGTGGGTGTGTGTGTACACAGTTCAGTCATCTGTGATGCCTACACGGGGTATGCTTGGCAGCCCCTGACTGTACAGTGCAGGTGTTACGGCTCACTGTGTCTGCCCGGCGGCGTGACCAGCGCCTGCCTGGGGTCGCAGGCACGACCCGGGTGGAGAGTGCGGACTGTCCACTCTCCGATGTCACATGTCCGCTGGAAGCGTGCCCGAGCGGGGCCGTCCAGGGCCACGTCCACGTGGCCTGCTCTGTCCTGGTGTGGATGGTGTAGTAGCAGCTGCACTGCTGCTGCTACCAGCACTGTCTGGGTGGGCATGGGAGGTGGCACGCACGCTGACCTGCAGCAGGTGGTGTTGCTGGCGCACGCCCACGTGCCCTATGCCTCACCCCTACCTGGTGTTCCTGCACGGACTGCGCACGCTCAAGGATGGCCATGCCTCGGTCGAGGATACCAGCCATGTCACCCAATCTCCTATCCAGAACATCGGCAAGATGCTGTTGTGCATTCGCCAATGCCTGGATGTTGTCATTCAAGGTGCGGATTGCGGACCTCTGCAGCCTCTGCCCTTCCTGGTTCTGCCGTTCGGCGCGTGCCTGCGCCGCCATTACAGTCTGGAACATGCGTCTGGTTATACCAGCTGCTGCACCCTGTGCGGCAGGTGTATGTCTAGCGGTGCTGCCCCTACGAGCAGCACCTGCCACATGCCTGCGTGGCACTGCACCAGTCCTTACACTGGCAACATCGTGTGTACCCACACCTTCTGCAGCCACCACACATTCCTGCTCGGGGCCAAGAGGCGCTGACTGACCGTCATCTATGGGCAACGGTGTTGGGGTATGTGTCGGCATCTGAACCGTGAGCGGGGTTGAAAGGGGCGTATGTGTGATGTTCTCCAGTGGCACAGTGTCTGCCTGTGTCGACCCTGCCTGTGCCTCATGCACATGGTCATCACCACTAGTATCTGTGGGGACACTAGCATCAGATTGACCGCGGGAGGGAACTCACCTACAGCACCTGTCAATACAAAGACATACCATCGGTTACAATACAGACACACACACACACACACACACACACACACACACACACACACACACACACACACACACACACACACACACACACACAGACACACACAGCATGCATGTGATAATGCAGGTGGCATGCAGCATTCACACAACACAGACCAGTGAATGCAGACCAGACATTCATAGTGGCAGTATGTACACTGCCCTGGTGGGGACAGTACAACAGGCAGGTGTCATTTAGTAGGCATGCAGTACACACATTCATGGTAGTTCGCATGCATCAGCGTGATACACCGTGTGGCCACAGGCGAGTTGAGAGTACACATGGCTGCCGACACTATGTAATGTACACCGCAAACATGTGCGGTATCATGTGGACATGTGGCGATGGTGTCCCACCGCATGCACCACATCACAACGGCTGTCACGGTGCAGTGTTATGTGTACAGTCTACAGATACAATGTATGGGTAACAGTGATGTCTGTGCAGGTACGTTTGCTGTGAGCTGTGTACATAGCTGTACAGTGTGGAGTGCGGGCTCTGTGCCACTGCACAGTAGCAGGACACAGCTATGTGTCTGTGCGATGCGTGACCTGGTCTCATTACATTGCCATGTCTGTAAGTCAGTTCAGCTGCTCAGCAGCACGTATATAGTGGACATTGGAGGCACCTGTAGTAGCTGTGGAGAGGCATTCCATGTCACTGGTGTACTACATCGGATGTCCGGGGGTCCACTACAGTGATGAACCCACTATGTGTGTACAGGGTGCATCGGTGACTACCCACTGTGGATGTGCTGTGTGGCACCATGCCTGTAGGTATCGACCATGGCCTTGTCTGTCTGAGTCATTGACAATTGTGTGTGGTAGACATCGTGCACACGGCCCTGTGGTGGCCCATGTGACATACAACCATACTAGTGTGAGGTGTCACATTCTCTACGGATATGCTGACAGTGTGGATGTCTGCTATGTTGTGCATAGGTCATGTCATGGTGTGACAATGCTGCAGCCAGACATCCACGTGCATGGGACATGGCATGTGCCATGTCTGGCGTGTGCACCGATGCAGGGGCATGGGTCACATTGGTAACACCTGTGCTCTGGCCAGATCACAGCTCACTATGTGGTACTGTGTGCATACTGCACTGGCATACCAATGCATACTACACATGCAGCCATTGTGTAACACCTACACCATTGTATGCATAGCTGAATGCACGTAACACACCAATAGGTTGTGTGGTGTCATACCACTCTACGCTAACGGGTGTATCTACTGTACATGGGTGGTGTGTGTGTCGGGTGGTGCGAGCTGTATACCGTGACTGGGGCACACACAGGTGAGCATGTCATGCCTAGACACATGGGGAATATCAATACAGCAGAACATGCCTTTGACTAGCAACAGACTTACCTGCAACAGACCCTTGTCCTTGCGACACGCCAGACGTACCTGTAAAGGCATTACACAAAGGTATACACATTAGCCATTACTATCTCCACGGTCAGCACTGTGCATGTCACATCATGCATGTGTGTGGTAGCAAGTGCTATGCACATGTCTGCTAACACAACATAGCATACTATGGTTTGCATCTTGTGTGGCCATATACCTGGCATGTATTGCTATATCATGTGTTGTACTATGACACCCACACCCACGTCGCTTATCATACAAACATGCAACACTGACTTACCATGCGGCTCCAGGCTCATAGCTCGGGAGACACCCACCTCCACGATGGACGCAAGTGTTTCTGCGTGTTGTTCCGTGGGTGTCGCCAGACTGGCCAGGAGCTCCTCCGTGGCTGTGAGTGGGGGCTGGGTTGGTGGCCCACCACCTGTCCCACGTTGTTGCCTGGCGATTGCAGCGGCACGCTGTCTTGCATGCCGGATCAGGTCTGTGCAGTGCCTGCGGATTTGCTGATAGCTGCGGTTGTATCCGCCCACGCTGTTCACCCTCCTGCACATCTCCTCCCACATCTCCTGCCGTTCCTGTGCCTGCTGTGGCACATGGCTAAATAGCGCGGCGTGGTTACTATGGAGGTATGGAATGATCACCTCCTCCTCCTGTCGGCTGAAAGGTGGAAGCCGGGAACGTGGCATTATCTGGAAGACATAATGATGGTGGCAGGTCACATTCACACTGCTGTGCTGGCATACTGTTGGAAATACATTGCTATGACATATGCGACATCTGCACAGTGATCTGTGAAGGGCATCGTGGCAGTGACACAGCCGATGTTGTGGCTTCACACCATTGAGCACTGGGTGTCACATCATATCTGTGTGCCACCCCATCACACTGTACCCCACCATGTAGATGTTAGCCTGCCGTGGACATGTGTACCTGGCTGCACCTATGTCCATATCAGTTGGCATAGGTCCCCATGTGGCGTCTGTGCTACTGTTCACCTGGGCGCTGTGAATATGTCTGTACCCATCACGTCTGTGTCCATTGTGAGCGTCAGCAGCGGCACTGTACACATACACATGGACACCTGCACATGCATGTGTTGTGCCATGTACTTCCACACAGCACTGTGCGGGTGCTGGACAACTTGCCACAGCTCACCTGTGTTGCACATGTGATAGACATGGAGCAATGTGTAACCATGACACATTAGCAGGAAAGGCCATGCATAGCATGTACACACACACATTGTGCAGAGCATCACACAGCACCTGTAACATGACAGGGTGCATCACCGCCACATTACTGCTGTGTATGGTTGATAGTGAGAGTGCCTTTTGTCCATTGCACCATGTAGGACTGTGATAGCTCATGCAGCCTTGCTGGTCAGGTCTGCATGATATGGCAGGGTATGCCACATACATGGCACTGGGTGTGATCCACCTGGGGTTGCCGGTATTGGCAGGGTGGCTGTCCATTGCATATGTCATAGCTGTGTGAATATGGACATTCAACATGTTTATCACCATGGTGTGGACACTGTCCTCAAGCGAGGTATGCTGTGCGCTGCTTGCTGAGGGTGTGTCTGGTGCATCACACATCCATGCATACACTGTAGCCCTGGCAGGTGCTATGTGCTGGGATATTGATCGACACAGTGCTGTATGTGGACACACACCGCTATCCCATGCACATGGATGGCTGCCTGCACTGATGTGGGTACCACATATGTGTACATCCAGTGCCGCTGCCACCCACATGTCTGCTGCTGCACTACACACCGCCATCCCTCCCTCTGTGAATGTGGTGTTGGGCACAGCAGAGGTATCCATGTATGGGGACAGGGATGTTCACATAGCAGGCCCACTGATGGTATCGTCGATCTGACCATACACATATGACGCACCCCTCACACATACAACCCATTCATATTGTTGTTCTAGCGGTGACACAGCTATATTGCTATGCGGAGGCATTCACAAACATACATACACAGAGGCATGCACGTCCATCTGTGGCATTGCCTGGACTATTGCTGTGGTTCAGCACCTAACGTGTTTGACTGCAGCTGGCGCAGACCTACTGTGCACATGTCTACACGGTAGGCCTGTTCTATGGTAGGCATCTGTGATGTGCTGTGCACATCTCATATCTGCACATTTGGTTGGTGTCCATCGGTCCACGGGCCAGTGGTGGGACATACAGGGATGTTGCTGAACATATATGCATGCAACCCTGTACAGCTGTGTCGCTAGCCTCTCAGATGCTCATGTGTCGTGGACGTGAACACCGTACACACACATGTGGTTGTGGGCTGGCGTCCGTACCCATCTCCACCTGTGGGTTGCTATCATCCCACACACTCCTTGTACTGTATGTTCAGGCTATGCACCTATGTGGGGCTTGTGTGCATGCAATACGATACTATATGCCTTTGCACCCTTCACAGACAATGTCACACAGGTACACCGGCAGCCGTACACATCGCGGGTTGTTGTCAGCCACGTCACATGTGGTACACACCTAACACATCTCCTGTGGGACATGGTCATTTATGCGGGCATGTCCAGTAGTCACATACCACAGCTACCCCTACATGGCGGCTATGCAGGACATGTGTGTGTACAACTACTGTGAAATGTACACGAGCAATGCCCCCTACCTACATCACATGGTACTACCTGTGGAGTATGTGTGTCTGCATCCATGCTATGGCCATAGATGACAATTGTACATCAATATGTGCAACATACCTCATTAGGGGTTGTCATGTGCACATGTTCCATGTGTCAATGCATTGTTTGTGTCTGTTGGGCGGTCATTGTTGTGCATGGTTTACATGGCTGACATAGCGTACTGTGTCTGATTCCAGGTGCTTCATTGGGCTACCAGCATTGTACATTTCTACAGCACATTCCAGCCATCATGTAGCCAGCTTAGATGACAGTGGGAGGTGTTCCGCCATGTGCACATATGTCACACAGTACAAGGGTGACTGACACACATTGTCAGGACTGGGTTCTGACTGCTGTGGATGTGTGTACTGGTGTTGACAACCATGACTGCACCAGATGGTGTCTTCTGGATGTGTAACATTCACAACACACACCTACATTCACATAGCAGCACATCGTCCACGACAATGGACATTCCTGCATGAACACTGTGTGCGGTATGTCTGTATGACCACTGCATATATCACTGGTAGCCACCAGCATGGCTGCCTACAACAGCAGTGTGTATCCTGTGCAAACATGGGTTACACCAGTCACAACACACCTGTGTCAGATGGCCCTGTAGTGGGTGACAGTGCAGTTCCATTCATCATGTAACAGTATACATCGTGCACCAGTATGTTGCAGACATGTGAGGGGCTGTGCTAGTCGACATATGCACACATGACACATCACCTGGTACACCGTGTCTGCCTAGCCACCTGCTATTGTGACCACCCTGTGATGACATTATGCGGCCCACATGGACTGGCACATGGGATGGCTAAATGGTGATTAAACCCTCCAGGTGTGTGTCTAGCCAGGTGTCCAGTAGGGACAGTGTACATTGGCCTACTCTGTCACTGGGACTGTTGACTATGGTCATACTGTAGTTATGCAGGCATGTGGTGTTTGTCCAGTCTGATAGTCGTGTTCAACCACACTACCGTGGCACACATGACCTGTGGACATCTGCCTAAGGTGTGCAGCCCACATGTACATCTTCACATGCTATGCTGCCTGTGCAGCGGTGTCACATGTCTGTCTCCGGCAGGGCTGTCACAGGTAGGCACAGCATGCAGTGATGTGTGACAATGCTTACACCCTCCACTGTGCTGTACACAAGCACTGCACACACAGTACAGCACACATGTCATTTATCTGCAGTGCCTGGGACCTGCCTCCATGCCCTGGCACACCTGCCAGTCCAGATTGTACACAGATCATACCTCCCAGGCACATACCTGGACTGCAACACACACGGGTGGGTGGTTCCCACACCACACCGTGATTTACTCACATACTGCATATTCCCATGACACATTGCATCATAGGTAATCCATGTTCAGATACCCATGTTCGTGACCGCTCGCACATTGTGACCGCGACAGTGAATACACTGTACACCACAGGTTACATGCTGGTCGTGTTGGCATACTGTACATTGTACCTAGGACAGTTGCTACTGCTATGTATTGACAGCAACACGCCCTTCCCTAGTATGGACTCCCATGTACCCACACATGCTTGGCCATGCAGTACGCATAGCTGGGTGACACATTACACGACACATACCATACCTACACTGCCCTCGGCATGCACCAAACCTCCATGTGTCTGTGTGCTGGCCCTACACACCTCCCCTCTGTTTGCTGAACATCCATGCTTCTCATCCCTGCTAGCCACACCCTAAACACACAACCATAGCAGCATGCATGGTACATACACACTACAGCCGGTATTACTGACATCCACTGACAGAGGTAGTTGATGGCATGGCACCCTATACGATGGACAGTCTACGTGCCTATGCCAACACTGATCACAGTGCACTTCTGCTACATTTACACACTGGTAGGGACCATGCTATTCCACACTGAGACATGGTGGTACTGGCCTTTTCACAGGCGCCACAGTGGTATTCCTGTTCCATGCACACGTGCTGTATGGGCACATGTGCAGGCTGTTGCACGGTAGTTATGTTCACCTGTGTGTTGTGTGTCACTTGACAGTCATGGTGTGTCCTCATGGTGCATGACATACTCCACAGCTAGCTACCTACACATGACTGCCAGACATTGCAGTGTGGGCCCTCACGCGGTGTGGTGGTATGTCTCTGCTGTTTGACTACATCCACATTCAATGCGGCATACCACAGTCATGCAGGCATTGCCAACACAGATGTTGCTGGCATCGTGCCTGCCAGTGGGGTACCTACCAACAATACACACTCTCACTCAGTACAGGGTTCCAATCCTTGGCTGGACATTGTATTAACCCTGTGGACACATACATAGTACTGCCATGCACATGTTATGTCCGGGAACACAGTCCCAATGTCACCTCAAACCGCCATAGTTGTTGTATCCCGCCAACCTGGCTGTTACATGTCTCTGCAGCAGCACACTGCAGTGACTGCTAGCCCATTCATGTGCGTTGTGTACCCTGACCACCACACTACCACATCTATCACACTACACATGGATGGTACTGCATTGCACGTATGGGGCTGCATCTCTACACCCATGACTGGGCCATTCAGTATGGCACTGGGCCACATCTTGACATACATGCTTCACACACTCATTGACTACCTGCATGCCTTTACTGGCACCCTTGTTGGGCTTCTGTGCGCAACAGCACACCACATCCCATGCTGGCCACCTGTCATACTATTGCATGGGTGGTTGGGGTGGTACAGAGGGTATCACATCAGACATGCTCCGCTCTTTGCCCTTCAGCACCATTCCACTTTATGCTATTGCCAATGTACACATCCAGCATCACATCGTACCCTATGTCTCGGGATGTTCGCCATGTGCCTTCTGTACAGTTCACACAGTGGTGCAGGCATATCATGGTAACTAGAACAAGTCAGGGGCGTGTGACATTGCACAGTCCTCAGACATGTGGCCCCTCATGCTCAGTATTTGCATATGTACACTACCTGCTGTCACACAGTACTGTACATGCCTACATATACCACTTCTACATACCTGGCAGCATTCTAGCTCATCCTACTCATGTTGCTGACACCCATACAGGTGTCAGTGTGGCAGATATATCATGTAGATATCATTGCATCAGTTACATCACACATAGTGCATACACATCACCTTTGCATACTGACAGTCATGCGGTGTGTATCACATGGATACTGTCCCTATACAGGCATATCACGTTGTACATGGTTGATGTACACACACATGCCCACATGGTGCTGTGGTTGCCATATTCCACCATGGCGTGGGTACACATGTGCAGGACCACGCATTTCTGGACCGTATGTCTAGCTGATACCTTGGGTGCCCTTGTACCTGTGCCATACACACATGTACCGCAGGCCATGTTACAATAACACATGTGTGGTGTACCTTACACAATGGATACAACGTTACATGTCTCAGTATAGTCATGCTGTGATCTCTACCCGGCTCAGACAGTTTACATATGCAAATGACAGTCATGTAACACATCTGTACTCACCTGCATGCCACTAACACAGGGGTGTAATCTACTCTGCCATGGGCCATGTTCTCCACAGTACTGATGCATGTAGTACTCCTACATGGCGTTTGCAGTGGGCAGGGTGGGAGGAGCAGTCCTGCATGTGTGCACACATGCCACATTTCTCGGCCTGGGCGTCTGTGTGACATCCACAGACTGGACACACACCGTGCTGTGGGACATAGGTCCTGTGCACATCCCACAGGGGCACACTGTGTCACTAGTCATGTGATAGCTCCCTTGCTGGTAGGGTGACACAGACCCATGGTACCACCACAGCGGACGTACTGTATAGACATAACAGTTGACATCCACTTCTGCCGTTCAGTGGACACTACCATGGGGGGGGGTGTCACTACTGTGTACATTGCACATGTGTTTACACACGGCCCTGCTGGACATCATTGTGGCACACATTGCACCTGCTACGGATCGTTTGGACATGGTTACTTGCTGTTCCCTCCATTTGGTACCTATTCTGCTACTACATTGTCCCATATGTGCAGGCCATACATATCTTGTGTATGTACATAACATTAGGCCATCCCTCCATCATGCATGCTGTGCCTGTGATACTGTCTATGATTTCTGAACATATCCATCATGACAGCTTTGCATTACACATAATTGACATAGTCACCCCTACTGCGTGGGATACGTGCGCGTCGTGCGCACATTCCGTATGACACCGACGGTATATGCCCATGCACATGTGTGCTGTGACACTATACATACATGTCCTATCCTGCTGTGGCACTTCATTGTTGGATATCCACTGCCAGCATCAGCGTGGGTGGTGGCATTGTTCTGTGTTTGCAACCCCTATGGCAGACCTGGGGTAGGGTTACCACCTGTGCCACTTTGCAAGGGACAGTCCCTCTTTGGGCAGTTGTGTCCTGACAAAACATATTACAAATGGCAAATGTCCTGAGATTGTAGGACATAATTATGTCCCATTTTTATGTAAGAGTTGCATAACATAGTTATTTATGTATGTACATTCCTAAATGTTACAAGACACACAATAAGCAACTTAACTGCTACAAGACTACGCTTTTATTTAGGCAAATGAGTACAGTTCTACCCTTTGTACTGACCATGGGTATGTGTCCACCTGTAACATCTGATGTGTGTCCCGAAGATGTCCCACTTTGGCCATTTGAAAAGGTGGCAAGCCTAACCTGGGGTTATCCCGGGTGTGTACATGTTGTCCCACTGCTCTGCACACGTTGTCCACAGTCGTTGGTATGCTGCACGGCTTAGCATTACATAACCAACCTTCACCTCTCTCTGCCTGATGGACAGGTATCTTTACCTACACACACCGTTCACATACTGTACAGATTCGTCATACCTATCGTGCGTTACACACCAGTACATGTCGTGGGTTCGACATACCTTTCCGGCCTTTGGTTCTGCGTTCTTCTGTATTTACTTGTTAGTCCTTTAGTATTCCTTCTTTGTTCGGTATGAACATACGGTTTGAATATCCAGGAGTCTTCCTTATATTACGTCGTCACCTGAGGCATGTGGGTTAATCAGGCCAATAGCTGTTCCTCGGTGTGTACTTATGCGCATATCACGGTGATCCCCTCCTTTCGTTCTGGCGTCGGCACTAGGACATGGTTCTTTCCTCGTGTGGCGTTGGTTATTTGCAATACCTTCGTGAGGATGGTATGTATTGTATCATGTTTGTGTGACTGCATCCGCTATGTGTGGTGTCGGGTACATTTCGCTGTGGTGTTAGCCGTGGATTGTGTGTGTTGGGTATGGTATTCTGTTCGACATGTGGGTGTCCGTGTCCTGGCGGCGGCTGTCGATGGCGTTGTGCATTCAGATGTGTAACATAGCTGTTATATTCCTGTACACAACGGATGCAAGGATGCATCAGCCGCTGCTAGTGTTTCCCACGAGCTTGTTGTGGGTATGCCGCTGTCATTGACTGCCTGTATGTTTTTGCTACGGTTTTAGCTGTTATCCCTTTGATATGTGCGATGGGGTATATCTGCGGATGTGGGTAAAGAGTGCAGGGTGTGAGTCTTGCATTTATACATACGGGATATGCTTGTCGGTGTGCTCCATCCCTGCTTGGGGGGCTGCAGGTTACCTGTCTGTTGTTTTGTTTTGTTGATGTCGTGTGCTGTCGGTATCGCCTGCATGTGTGCTTCCTGCACGTATTCCTCCTTCACATGGGTTATATATCTGCGGATGTTCGTCCGTGCCTACTATCCATTGGCATTTTGTCGCTGATAGTTACGGTGAATGTGGTCCTATACTTGGGGCGGCCTGTATGCTACCGGTAGCCTCCTATTCGTGTGCCGCTTGCTTACTTCACGGTCGTGGAACACACAGCGGTATTTACGGGACCGTAAGTGTTCCCGATCGGTGCTGGGATAGCACATTCGTATTTTCGCCGTACATGCCTGATGCTGTGTAACGTTGCCGACGGACCGTGTTGAGTGTACCTTATGGCGCCATACATACGGTCATGGTTTGTACATGCGTCCTTTGCATCTCCTGTTGGCTATGGCCCTGTGGTACATTCTGGGACATTTCCGCTTTGCATCGTTTTACGTCGCCACGTGCATAGCCACTGAGGAGATGTCAGTACTACTTTGTGGGTACTGCTGTACATACGCCTATGGTTCCTGTACTGTATGCCTACGCGTATTATTACACTCCGCCTGTGACATGTCATCTACATACACATTTTACAGTGGCACACACATTACACACACACAGCGGAACACACGACAACCTCACCTCACACATACACATATTGCCGCCATGGCTCTCAACCTTCTATTTCCAGAGTGAGGAACACACACATTAGTAATGTGAAACAAATGGGCATAATGTGGAACACATAGTAATGGCATAGTGACAACTTCAGCTAAGTAGGTCATAGGTTGATTATAATATGCTGATTTACTTACAGTGAAGAACCTTTAATGAATTACTATGATTACATTCTATTTACCAGGATGTCATTTATATACATTCCTAACAATGGATGTTTGACAGACATTTTCAATGTGGAACTTTGAGGAACTGCGAGGAACATGAACTGTTTTACACCCCAAATGAGGTACGTTCCTCATAATGTCGTACACTTCACTGGTATGCTTGCCGCTTTCGCACCGACGGTTGAACACAATACGTACGTTGGCTGCATCGCCGGTGGCGGCGTGTATCTCCGCACTCATATCCTATGGATATGACACGCACATATCCTGTTACTGTACCGTGGACTGGTGACCATCCCGACACGCGGATATGTATTGATGCAGGTTGACATTTCCATGGCTGGCGTTACCTGCTCTGCCCACCCTCCCGGATGATCGGGTTGTCGGTCACTATGTTTACTATGTGGTGATTTCGCGTCTTACTTATCTGTGAACTTGCATCCCTGGGTTCCATATTACCCTGTTGTACTTTATATCTGTGTATGCATATATTTCTACATGTGTACTGATATCTATTTCCGTATCTTTGTATGCACATGAGTACATATGTGGTCGACTTGCGGTGATAGTGGCAGCATCTGACTACGCCGTGTGCTGTAGAACCGGCGTCTTGTGAGGTGTTGGCGTTCCATGCTCTGCTGGCTATTGGGTGTGCAGTGTTTGGGCGGTGCCTTTGTTGGAGTCACACATACGTCCGCACATACGGTACACATTACGGGCGGACATGTTTGTGTGGCGTCCATTTTACTGTGTGTGCAGGTCAGGAGGTGTCAGTCCATGGGGCCTACACTGTCAAAGTATGTGCTATCGTTCCCTCTTTGCCAGGGCGTAGGCATATTGGAGTGCGCCTCTGTCTACCTACTGGGGCTGGCTCAGTGTGTCCATGGCGCTGAGCGCCCTGTGCCTGTGCTTGCCCTGGCAGTTGTGGCGGGCTTGGTGGCCCTCCGGCATTATGTCCCTGCAGCAGCTGTTTCCGCAGAATCATATTGTGTAGCATACAACATACTATGAATATGTGGGCACTTGTGCCTGGAGAGTACTGCAAGGCTCCACGGATGTATCCAAGCACCGGAACCGTGATTTCAACATCGAACACACGCTCTATGATTATTCTTGTTTGTGCGTGTGCCTCATTATGGCGTTCTTGCATGTGTGTGTGTGCATTTCTGATGGGTGTCATCAACCACGGCTCCAGTGCGTAGCCAGCATCCCCCACAAGGTGACCTTGTGTGATGTCCTTCCTGGCGAATACCTGATACAGCTGTGAGGCATGCCAGATATGGGAGTCGTGGTAGCTTCCAGGGCTGCCAGCACACACATCCATGATAATGCCCTGCGCATTGCACCACGACCTGGCAATTGATGGAGGGTATCCCTTGCGGTTTATGTAGCGTCTACCCTGCTCCTCGGGTGGTGACTTAATTTCTATGTGCGTACAGTCTATCGCACCCAGGACCTCCGGGTATTGTGCCACACGGTGGAAGCGGCGCATATTGCTAGCCAACTCCTCCTGAGATGTGGGGAAATTTATGTGCTCATGGGCATGTGGTAACATGGCATCCAGGAACTGGTGTAGTACCCTGGATGCTGATGCCTGTGAGATGCCCATTATGTCCCGGTTGGCCTTTGAAAGGTACCTGTAGCCAGTATTCGCAAGCTCACACATACCTTTGTGTCCACTGGGATGGGCTCCCCTCTGTTGTCTCTTGTTCTCAGGCGGCCGGCACAGCTCCACTATTTGCTGTAGCGTGTCCCTGTCCACCCTGTAGCTCTACTATCTCCAGGTCTCGCAGCCCTGGTAGGTCACCCTTGGTCTGAACACTCTCCTTCTCCTGTGAGGCCTCACGGTGGTTGTCGGCACCACCCTCCGCAACTCCGTCTGTCTCTGCCACATACCTATGCATCACGGCCACGTCGGCACCCAGCATATACATATTAAAAGTCTCCCGTCTGTTTACACCCTACGGTGCGGCGTTTGGGAAATCGCGCTGTGTGTTGTGTGCATTCACACTTAATACTGTTGTGCTGTATACCCGGTGATGTCATTGGGTGTGTCTGTGCAGCCGTATCCATGGCTTATTTCCGTGGTTTTACGGTTGCAACTGCAGCGGTACTGCCTGTAGTGTTACATTACAGTTGCCTGCATTGCCTTGGCTTTGCATCTTACATTACTGCATCCTGCAGGCACATGGCATATGATGCATTTTATCTGCAGCCGCGGTTATGCTACCTCTGTACTTGGCTGTGCTATTTCGGTTATTTGCTCTTTGCATTTCTGCTACATCCCCTACTATCTTTGCATTCATATGCCTCCCCTTTCCGGTTATGCAGGAGTCTGCATGCAGAGTTATCAGCTGCCGCCGTTTGCCCTTCCTGGATTGATTGGTGTTGATTGCTCATTACGGCTCCATTTACACTGCTTCCGCATTTCCTCGTATTCTCCGCATTACCTTCCTATATCCGTGGTTGTTGGCGGGGAGGCCGTCACATGACTGGTTTAGGGAGCGTAGTCATCCTCGTGCACATGCATCTGTCGGCGCATTATGTACTCTCAGCGCATCTATTTCCTAACACGCCAGTCCTGATGCTGTGATGTGCATTGTACAGCCCAGATTTGCTGACCTCAATATCCTTCCTCCAAATGTGGCACACCCTCTGTGGTTGACATGTATCTCGTGTAGGCCACTCCTCGGTGTAGTACCGCTCGCCGTTTGCTCCATCCTTACACCGGCGCCGTTTTTGCGATTCACTATTATCTGCCTCATTTGCATGGAATTGACTACTAATACATGGTTACGGCGCGAACACCGCCACCACTCCTTGACAACCATTGCGCTGGGGTTGAAGCTTTACATACATACTATGGTGTGTGGTGGCTGTGCAGCTGATGTGTGTTATACTGCTCTTTTAGGACATTGTCATATTATTTCATTGCTTTGCAACTTCTGTGCACATATCCGGGGTCTGCTGTTCTTTCTACGTCGTGCCATTTATGTCATTTTTACATTTTGTGCATATTTTCTTTGGACATTCTCGGTGCCTTTCCACATTGGCATATTGCACCTATATGATACCTGACTTTGACAGCCTTCCGTTACTCCTCGGTCATGTTTGGGTAAATGTAAACCGTTTTTTGGTTTACATTGCCGTGCCCTACCTTCGCCTCGCCGCTTCGTGGATCGCTATTTGCCCTCATTTGCATGGTGCAATACCGCACACAGTGTGTTTTGCATACCTAAGCCGGCGGAGGCGGTCGGCGCCGCGCCCGGTAGTGCACGTGGAATTCATTCATACCTGAATCGCTCAGCAGCCATATTTGGCGTTATAACGCCGACGCTATGCTGGCGCCTGGCGCAAGGTTCATGAATCCGGGGGTAAGACTTTTACAACCTGAAAAGAAAAAGACATTTCATTCATTGGAAGAAGGTACATCCTTTGTCAAAAAAGAATCTACTAAACACAGTTGAAGTAATGGACATCAGTACATCATTAAAGAGACAAGCTGCAAAAAATGACTGATTAATTAAAGAATAAAGAAGCCTAAAGACAAATAAAACACATTTTGTACAGTGTATTTTAAAACAGGCTGTTGTTCTATAAAAAATACAACTAAATGTAACACTTTTCTATTTTAAATTAAATAGAACTGCAAATAATAGCTTCCTTGCTGTCACAGTTTAATCTTTGAGGGAAGCCAAGTAGAGTGTACCAGTTTATCTTTTCTAGTAGTTAATGCTGCATTGAATATAACAATTCTTTATAGTTACACAGTCCTTTTATTCTCACTTTCACAGCATTTCCTTTCTCCTACTTCTTTATTTTATATATATGACAGCAAAAGATATAACAAATATGAATGTGGCAAGGGGGATTGCTTATAAAGGCAGTGCTCTGTATATTGTATTTAGTGTTATTATTCTATTCAGTATTTTCTTTAATTATCTGTTTTGATTTCAAATCTGAATAGTAAAATATTTGTTTATAGTGTTGTAGCATGTGCAGGGTTTATTAGTTTGAGTTGGCTATTTTAATCCAAGTTTCTTTGCTTTACTTGATTTCTTATGAAAAAAAATGGCTTATTCACAGCTTGTACAGTACACCTGTGAGGTATTTGTGTTGAAAGCTTTTTCTTTATAGCTTAAAATCCCAACTCACCTTTTAGTGTTTTAAAGAAGGTTTTATACATGTCTCAAGCTTCTAAGTGTGCCTGCAGCTCTCCATTTTCGTGAGGAACCATTCACGAGTAACACAAGGAAGTAAAATGCAAACTTTGAACTTTTAATACCAGGAAGCTTGCAGAATATTAAACGAGAAGCAACAGTCTTTGAGGCAGAAAATTCATTTTTATAATAAAAAGTATACTAAATAAAGCATTTAATTATTATACATTCAAGTTTATTAAAAAAAATCCTCATATATATATGTATATGGTTCTACCTGACATAGCCGAAACCACACAACACCGACAACCACATCACCGACACCACATATTCGACAGTCCATAAACACGAAACCACACATAACCGACAACGAAATAACCGACGGTACACAAACACGAAACCCCATACACTGCACACACCACAATAACAATTATTAAAAACAAAACACATCCCCATTCCACAAACCACACACACAACACAAGCACACCAAAATCCTTACAAGCCCACACTAAACCTTACCCTAACCCTAAGGTCCGTCACTATCGCACACTTACCTACCCGCTCCCTAACCCTAACTCACTTAACCGAGCCCTATCGCGCCGTAACCCTAACTCACTTAACCCACCCTATCGCTCCCTAACCCTAACTCACTTAACCCACCCCTATCGCTCCCTAACCCTAACTCACTTAACCCACCCCTATCGCTCCCTAACCCTAACTCACTTAACCCACCCCTATCCCCACAGACCGTCAATCTCCACACTTACCTGCCTCGCACCCTAACGTCCGTCACTACCGCATACTCACACAGCCTTTCCCCATGTCGGCATCCTCGGCGTTGGTGTTGTCATCCGTCGTGTCGGTCTTCTGCATTGTCGATGTTCTGCCACTCGCGATTCGCGTCGGTCTTCTTCGTTTTGGATCTTCTGGAGCCCCGAATTCCGCTGTCGGTCTTCTGCGCTGTCGGCGAAGTCAGGTAGAACCATATATATATATATATATATATATATATATATATATATATATATATATATATTATATGTGTGTGTGTGTGTGTGTGTTATGTGGTTAAATGAGCCAGCAAAAGGGGAAGTTTCAAAAAGCTACACAAGCACTCTTTGTCACTGTAGGACAATTGTTGTTTGTCTTTTTTGGCTTTTCCCGGTTAGGGGGTGCCACAGCAGAACTCCTGTCTGCTAATGATTGGCAGTAGATTTTTATGGTGCCAAGTTGCCAGCCCAATGCCCACCATTCAGTGAAGGCACACTCATTCACGCATGTCTTTCGGAGGCCACTCAACCGCGGGGAGGACATGCAGACTCCACACAGAAGGCACTCCAGCTGAGAATCGAACAGGAGAACCTCTTGCTGTGAAGCAGCAACACTACTGCTGTACCACTGCGGCTTTACTGTAGGACAATTGTTGCTTGCCGTAAACCTCTGTTACTGTAAAAATGAAGCAAAATATGTTACATTGAAATGTACAATAACTTATAGCAAGACATAAATTATGTTATTTAGTATTTGAGCCAATATATAAGCTAACAATATCTTCTTTAATTTTGCTGATTATTTATATACTTAACCCCAGTTTTATATATTTGAAGTAGTAGCAAAAATAGAGTTTGAATGCGACATTGTCTCGTTAGCTAGTGAATTGTTTAGGAAACTAAACAAGCCAAGAATGAAATATTCCATGTTGAAGATTATTAATGTTTTTATTACAAATTGTTCTTACACTAAGTTTTTGTTTTTTGTCTATAACAAGCGTTATTGCATATATTTTAAGAATAAGCATAACAGAATATTATATTGCTGTTTTAATGCAAACCATCTTAAGTAATGTCTCTCATTAAATGTTACTGGGTTAAACAACTCCTTAAAGAGAAGTAGTCTAAACAAATATCTTTCCCTGCACAAAGCTGATATAATTTTTCAAGTGACGCACCTATTGTCAGAAGGTTTAAATAGAATGTTGTTTAAAGATGATTCAATCTTAGTTTGCTCTCACTTTAAACATAAAAGAGGTGTCATGATTCTATGGAAAAACACTTTAGGTGCACCCAAAATTGTGGATTCTTACTCAGATATGAATGGTGTGCTGGGATTGGTAGTAGTAAAAATGAGAAAACAGATTCCATACCTTTATAAACAGATATTGATTACCAGGTTTAGGTACGAAAACTGTTAAGAGTTATTTGGATGTTATAACATTGCACTCCAGAGGTGAGATGTTGATAGCAGGTGATTTTAATTGCATATTGTATAGTAGCTATAGATTTTGAAATGTTAAACCTACAATTGAGTTTATAACAAAAATATTTACTTTATGTAAATGTTGATATTTCTGTATTGAATTATGTCTTTCATTTTTGTAACATTGTGACAAGCCAGTTGCAAATACCATGGAGCTTATCTGTAAATGTTTAATTAGCTGTATGAACTAGGTCTTTTGTAACATGTAAAATGTAACTTGCAATTATTGTGGAGCTTTTCTCCCCAGGCCTCCACTGAAAACGGGCTCTTCTTGCCCCAGTGGGCTTCCCCGGTCATCAAACTTAAATAAATAAAATAAAATAAATATTGTCTGATAGAGACACCACAAATACAAAAACAATTGTAATATCACCAGTAGCAAAGCATTTAAATAACTATACTAATACAGTGAACTTAAAAGATATTTTTGAATTAAATTTAGCTTCTTCTCTCAATTTCACACATTGTTCCTGCAGATATGGCACTCAGACCAATATAGATAAAGTCCTAGTATCTAGTACTGTATATTCTAAGATAAATAAAGTCTTGATTGTTTCTTGTCCTGTATCCGATCACAGTGCCATCACATTTAAAATAAATGTAAACCAAAACACCTTAAACTCTTGTCTTAGAATTCCAGCTTATATAACTAAAATAAAAGGCTTTTGTGTTTGGTTCCTACAGGAAATTACTCAATTAATTATTTTAAAAATTTTAGCTGGATGAAGTCACACCTAAAATATTTGGGGATGACAACTGAATCTAATTATAAAAAAATCATTAGCAATAAACAGCCAACATTTAATTGATAAAGTGACAGGACTAACAGAATTGGAAGAAATTATTTTTTCACTTTTGAAGATAGATTATCCTTAATCAAAATGATCATACAACCAAAAATCTTATTTATCAGTTAGCCATTATTTTCCCCATCTAAAAGAATTAAGAAAATAGATGCTCAACTACTTAAGTTCATATGCCTGTACTGGCATGCAGAACATTGGGAAGAGGGTGGTATATGGTTTCCTAATATTGATTCATGCACTAAATCTGTTATTATCAATATAAAACTCTTGTGATTTAACTCTTCATATTCTTCTAGCTGGAAATCAGTTCATGAAAACATGATAATAAATAATAATTAAAAAACCCAGTGTGAATGTTTACACTTTAAATCCCACTATTCATTGTCTAATTGGATTAATTGAATCATTCTTTTTAATCAGTGTGATTTTTGTATAAAAAGGGTTTTGGGGGAGTTAGTTGTGATTCTGATGAAGTCCTGTCTGAATCAAGGATGAAAGTGCTCAATCCATGTCTGTTTTTCAACAATAAATGGGTTTATTTTATGTATTTTTATGAGTGAATCCTTGGATATTAGCTTTTAGGTCACATGTTATTTTACACCAACTTAAAAACATCTCTATAATGAGGTTAAGTTAGCTTCCAAGTATAATGCTTAGCATATTAGCCAAGATATTTTTGTACTGAATTAACTTCATACATTCCCAGAATATATGCTCCAAGAGCATCTTTCTGAACCATCTCATCTCTACCATAACAGCACCACAGGGCTGCCCAAATCAGTTTTCTTGTGATCTTTCTCCAAGTCTAGGAATGCACAATTTCTAACTTCTTTTCAAGTGTCTGTCTCACTGTAAACATTGGGTCAGTTGTGCTGCATCCTGATTTGAATCTGAACTGCTCACTTCCCATCTTACTTTCTACTACCCCGCTTATTTGTTTATCAGCCACCCTCTCCAGAACTCTCATGTACTGTGATAGGAGTTTGATATCGCTGTACTGACCACAGTTGTTAATATTCTGTTTGTACTTGATCATTGGCTCTAGTATGCTTATTTCTGGGATACTTCTTTCTCTCCATCCTGCTATAAGTACTCTCAGTTGCCATTTCTTCCCCCCTCACACAACATCTTGATAATTTCTGCTGTGTCCTCATCTGAGCCTGCTGTTTTCCCTGACATAATTTTTCTTAGTGCTGTTCTTACTTCTTACATGGTGGACTCCTCCTCTTCTCTCACTGCGGGCTATGTCTGGGGCACTACCACTTCTGTGGGTTTTTCTTCATTCAGAAGCTACTGAACATAGTTTTCTATCTTCCTTTGATGTCCTGAAAGCTGGTGAGCAAATTATTGTTGGCATTCCTTATGAAGGCTGCCTGACTATCTTCTTTATCTTTCTCTCTTTGGCTTGCAACCTGATAGGGTTTCTTTATGCCATCCACTAATTCATTTTCCAGAAGCTGGGAGAGTGCCTCTGATTCCTTGTTCTTTGCTACTGAAACTCCTCTCTTAGCCTCTTTGTTAGCCAGCCAGTATTTCTTCCTAGCCTGGTCTGTCTTTTTTATATCCCACTTTTTCCTGCACTCCTCCTTTCTTTTGATGACTTCCTAGACTTCCGTATTCCACCACTAGCATTCCTTATGTACATTTTTTCCATGTCTAGCTCTGCTAGATATCGGTGTTGCAATCCTTACATGTGCTGTTTTGAGGCACTGCTGAGATTATGAATATTGCTGTATCATTACACTGATTGTCATGAGTCTGTCACAAATTCTGATGACATCCATTATTGTCTTCTATAGCCTCTCCCTCATCACATTTCCAACACCATTTTTAGTCTGTCCTCTTCCCGAGTAGTTGACTCTGGTCCCAAGACAAATAGCTTTCCACCTTGTCTCCTGGATACATAGGCCCTGGGAATCATGAAAGCTCAGTGCAAGAATAAGTCTATTCTTGCATGGAGAGGACATGCCTGTGCAGCACGGCAGCACACCTTGCATATTCATGAAGGCGTGCTGCTGTATACCCTGCACGGACATGATCCATGAACAACTGCAGGGGGTGTGTTACAGCAGTGCCCACACATGTTACACATCCCCGCACTCAGAAAGTGCCGTTACGGCACTGTTAAATGTAAACAACAGTTGTTTGTGGACATACCGCACAACTGTTGAGATATTTGCAGAATATCCAGAGTTTTGCCCACATATCTGGCCATTGAAGGCCAAAGTAAAAGTATATAATTACAGACAATTGAGTGCCAGACATCATACATGTGACAAAACTCATGCAATGCAAAACCAGTTATTCTATCAACATGTAAGGTTTGTAAGAGAAAATTTAAAAATTGCCCCTATGTTTGTGCCTTTTTGTCCCTCCATTACATATGACTTTGTCCAGATGTCTCGCTGAAAGAGGTTTCAGGTATGTGCACACCCCTAAAGTGAGCAAAATTTAAAATCCATTTTATCTTTTTGTTTTTTTTTTATCGTCATCCCAAGTAAAGTTTAAGCGTAGCTGAGCAGGTGTGCTCATCATGCAGCTGTACTTAGCATAGCTTAAATATCCGAAGGAGCTAAATAAAAATATACAGATAAAACTATCAAACCGAAATAGTGTAATGGTTAGAGCTTCCACTTTGCATGCAGTCATTCATGGTTCGAGCCTCAATGAAGGCTGTTGAATTTTACATGTAAAAGCAATATTAAAAGTCTGATGTTTTATTAAGTGAGGTAGTAAATAATATTTATCAGTCAGGGTAGTGTAGCAGGTCCAAAATTGAGGTGTAAGTCCAGAAAAGATGTGAAACTCCCATATAAATACAAGTGGCCCATGAAGTATAGTCATACAAGAATAAATGTAAATGAAAGTGCATAGGGGGTATCATGGAAGGTAAACATAAAATTATAATATGTCAGTAATAATGAATGAATCCCATACACCTGATAGCATTGCTCAAATTCATTTTATAGACTAACTAGCGGTCAGCTCTGCTTAGCTGATGTAAGCATTGCTTAAATATAAATGCTAAGTATTGAGTAGCCCAGCTAAGCGGATTCACGCATTGGTAAGCCGTGCTCAACATCTGACCCCGCAAGCACTGCCAACCTTAGCTAAGCGGGTTTTCCCATCACTTAGCTTAGCTCAGCATATTCAAAAATGGTCCAGTGATGGCAAAGGGCTTGAAATCAACTCTATTTAAACCTCACAGGCAGGAATACAGCCCATAACCAGTTGTAGCTCATCATTGCAGGCACTATGGCTGTAGTTTGTGAAGGATCACGCTTTCAGGCACAGAGCTAGGGCATTCAGGAGTCCAGGGTCATGGTTGGACTCCTAGTGAAAGACCATGAGGGGAGACTGCTGCAGGGCCAGTACCAGGGCTTCCCATACAATGTGGAGGCCTGGGAACGTCTTGCATGTGATCTCATCAGTGCCACTGGCATCCCTTAGACTGGTGAGCAAGTCTGCCACCATTTCACTGACCTGAAGGGTAGGAAGAGGGAGCTCTTGGTCCAGTGGGTCCAAGATTCACAGGCAGGGAATGTCCCAGACATGTGTAAGTATCAGTATCAATTAGTGTTTGCTAAAGTCCAGCCTGTGTATGTGATGGATAGGCATGCATAAATGTTTCTCTATCTCCTGTGCAGCTGCAGATGACAGGGCCGCGAACATGGATGCCCATACCAGCAGGCTACTAAGGCTGTGTCGTGAGGCTGGTGAGTACAAATCTAGCTTTTAGTATTCAGGGCAAATAAATAGAAAGGAGTTGAATGTCACCTGTCAGTATTTAAAAATGTGTATTGTTTGTAATAAATAAACGAGACATTAGCAGAGTAATAGTGACGTACAGGGTATATATCAATAAAAGTGTCAGTACCTGTCAATAAAACCCAAAACCCCAGACTGGTTGTGTTTACTTTGGTATGTGGTGGTATGAATCTAAATGTGTACAGGTTCTGCACAGCAACTATGGCTCTGAAAGTATTAAATAATTAAGGCTCATCTCACAAAGATTGTGGAGTTGTAAAACAGAAGATTAACTATATGAAGTGTCCCATGCACCAAGATCTGATACCTGAATAGTAATGTTGTGTTAACCAGTGTTTCCCAGACTGTACTATGTCAAAGTATGAATACACAGTATAAGAACTATCTGCCATGCATGAATGCCAGAATTACAAGGTCAGATTGTACAACCAAGAGAGTATTAGGCAGAACAGTCAAACAAGAGACAGCAGTTCATCAGTAGCTCATTCTGATTAAACACCAACTTGTATTTTTTTGCACAAACAGGCACGGTTCGAATCCTGGGAGTGGTAGTAAGCTGTATGCATAATTTCAACCAAGAATATGTGAATATGTGTAGAAACAGTCAAGTAGTGTTAACAGAAATTTCCTCCCTAGGTCTGCCAGGTAAGAAAAGGTATATATTAGCTGTAAGAAGGCTGTACTTATACACTGTGTATAACACCCACTGTCCAACCCCAAAGCTGCAAATAACAGCAAAATAAGTACATACATCAAGTAGTCTCCTCCAATAAATGCCCCTCAAGTGTCATGCTGTCACAGCTAGTGGTCAATGCTGCCAACACCCAGGGTGACCGATAGAAACAGTCAGCTAGTGTTAACAGACATTTCCTCCACAGGTCTGCCAGGTAAGGGAATGTTCATATCAGCTTTAGAAAGGCATTATTAATACACTGTGTACAACCATACCACTGCCTAACCCAAGGCCATAGGTAGATGTAAAGTGAAGTCATACCTGGACAGTAATGAGAAGAGTAATGATCATTACACTTGTGAGCAATTGAAGCCTATGTTGTGTCTTTCGGCTTTTCCCGTCGCCACAGCTGAACTCCGGTCCGCTAATGATTGGCAGTAGATTTTTACATGCCAAGTTGCCAGCCCTGACGCGCAACCTTCCACGAAGGTACGCCCATTCATGCATGTCTCTACACAGAAGACGCTCTTGCTGAGAATCAAACCGGACAACATCTTACTGTACAGTTGTTAATTGACATCTCTCTCTCTTCCCACCCTATCTGCACCAATAATCTATACACATCGGCTCCAAACCCATCTGTAAGAATGAAGGCGAGATGAACAACTCACATGGAACATTATGGTCAGTACATAACCTTTTTTTCTAGATTTTTGACACAAATCAGTGAGGATTGAATTCACTGAATAATGACATCATTGGAGTTTCAGGCTTTATATCCTTAAAATGCATGGTAACACAGACCTTTTATTCTAGCAACTTTCTAAGTTTATAAGAGCAATGATGTTGCTTGCATTTTGATTACAAAACAGCAGTGAAGATGTTTAAAAAAAAAGAACAGTGTGGTAGTGCACAGCCCTCAGTAGATTCGGAAAAGGAAGACACATTTACCAAAGGCTACACAGTGTGAAAACAGTGGCTCACCTACATTTCATACCAACTTTGACTGGTTCCTTCAGTTTTAAGAAAAGACAGAATTTGATTAGCAGCATGCATGTAGAAAGGGGGTGGTCAGACAATGAACACGTTGAACAGTGGAGAATGAATTTCCTGTCCAGTGGTAAGAGTATTCCCCAAACAAGTATAATGTGCTGATGAGACGATCCTCTATTGAAAAAAGATGATCATAAGAACACTGCTTATGAAGGAGTAAACGTATACAGGGATAAATGTCCAACAAAAGCAAGCTGTCATTCACATTATGATTCAGTGTTTCCTAAGTTGACAGCTTGAAACCACTTGTGATTAAGTGATTGGCAAGTCTAAAACCCACAGTATTTTAAAAACGTCATTGTGCTAAGTCTTGAGATCATTTGGGAAGCTTACATGAAAGCATGGTTGGCTTCCATAATAGTCAACATTTGATTCATCAGGCAGTTTAATTCTCATGATAAGGCTTGTCATAAAAGAAACTACTAGACTTGATATTGCCATATCCCACACCAAGTTCACAGCTAATCACAGTGACTGGAGTGACTTTAAAACTATATTCTTACTCACCACATCTCTCATTCAGACATTAAAGTAGCCATAGTGCCTTACAAGTAGATGTAGACAAAAAGTCTATTACTGCAGGAAAATGAAAGTTGCAGCAGTATTACAGCTGTTGAAGACCTTTGGCAGGTATATACAGCTGACGCTATATATAACATTACAGTTGTTTGGAGAAGAAATGAAATCCAAGATCTTGAAGTGAGTTACTTGGGAAAATGAGACCTGAATGTGGGAGCACACTGAAACAGTGCCACCAAAAATGTTTGAGTCAATTGGAATCTTTGTTGTGATTGATGAATGAAAACCACAAATTGAGGAAGCAGAATTTTGCTGAACACTTTAAAGAACGCCAGTATAAACATATATTTTGGAAGCTGTTGCCAGTGATAAAAATCTAGAAAAAAGCAAAATAGTGCAAGGAGCTGTGACCATTTTAAAAATTCAAAGCCAGAGAAGGACAGCACATACCCATTAGCTTGTTTCCATGAACTAAAGAAAAGTACAACACAGAAGGCAGTAGCGACCTTCAAAGCCAACTCAAAATGTGTTACAGTATGCAGCAACTGTTTGTTGTTATGGTTGACTATATGGAGATGCTTTATAAGGCTCAAAGTTAAAAAAATGGATGTAATTGATTTCTTGAAGTTTTGAAGACTATATCATGTAAAATAATCATTTTTATTTTTCACTGTGATCTACTTACTGTTCCCTTTTGTACTATAGCACCTGATGCTGTAATGCATTTAACTTGTTATGGTAATTCAACATGCTTGCTGCATGCTTCATTTTAAATGTCTCTGCTTTTCTGAAAAGTACAGTTAAGCTGTTTCCCTACAGTCGAGTTACTGTTTATCATGCCTTGCTTTACTGATATTTTTTTCTCATGGAGTGTGTTTTCATGTTTGGTTTGGGTTTTATGTTGTTGAATTTAAATTGTTGTTGCATGGGTTTTTGCAATAGTTTCTTGGTTATTTTGCTTGAGTATTATTTCTCTATTTTAATGAGTGATTGTTTTTTTCATTGTGTAGGTGATGCTGTTTTGTTGGGTTTTATCCAGTGTTTATTAAGGGTTTGATTTAATTTTAGTGTTGATGTGTTTTGTTATTACATTGCTAACAGCAGTGTGATCATTGTTGTTTAAATTCTGATTTTTTTTAGTTTGTTGGACATTTGGTTTCCTTCAATTTGTAGATTATTGTTTGTGCAAGATAACTGTGCAGAGGTATGTCATGTTTTTTTATTTCCTCCACTATGTGACCATGCTTTCTAGTAATTCATTCAGTGGGACTTGACTCCAATATAGACACACACACACACACACACACACACACACACACACACACACATATATATATATATATATATATATATATATATATAAATATACATACACACACATATGTTCAAACTTCCACATTTATACCTAACCATACACAGTTAAAATAATGTGCTGAAGAGTCACTATTTAAGACTAGTACTTCAAAGGTGATGACAATATTATAAGTTAATTCTTGTGCAGGCTATATGGATACAGAGCAAATACTCCTTACTTAACCGTAGTTTGAAAGAAACTGTGTATACCGTTTTCTCGATGTGTAGCTCTTATTACTTTATTGTATGTTTAACAGTTATCTTTGCACAACATTTCAAAGCCATTAGAGTACTAAAGATGAAGATTTCTGAGAAACCAAGCCAAAAAACAAATTATTAAAGACAAAAAGTCTTACTACATCAAACTACAAGCAAATCACACAAAAAACCCCAAACAGTTCTGGAACTCTATTAATTCTCTCCTTAAACCTGGTACAAAAAATAACCCTTGCCCAGACTCCAGCAAATCTGAACTTGAAATCGCAATAATGTTCAATACCTTCTTTACCTCTTCTATCGCTGAGCTAACCAAGACCTTTACCAACAATAACCCTCCACCTCCTACTGCTCAATCCTCCTCTCCCCCCCCACTTTTGAACTCAAACCTATCTCCACCAAACTAATAAAGAGACTTCTCACTAAACTCAAACCTTGCTCCAATGCCCCTGACAGCATTCCTTCCACCTTCCTAAAAATACCCTCTGACAGTATTGCTCTTTCTATCAGCATCCTGATCAATAGATCACAACTTGAATCCTATGTACCCAAACTATGGCATTCTGCTTTTATACTTCCACTTCACAAGGGTGGAAAAAATTTTAACACCTCCAATTTCCACCCCATAGCCATCCTCTCCCCAATCTCCAAAATTCTTGAAAAATGTATCCACTTACAACTCCTGCCATTCCTTACCAAACACCAACTACTCTCCCCTACCCAACATGGCTTCTGTCCTGGACACAGTACCAACTCCGCCCTTCTCTCCTTCTTACAGTCTGTCAATTCTGCTTGTGACTGTGGTAATATTGTATCTTCTGTTCTGCTAGACTTATCTAAAGCCTTCGATACCATCTCCCACAGTTACCTATTAAATCATCTGTCTAACCTCAACATCACCAATAAAACTCTTTCCTGGTTCTCCAGCTACCTTTCTGATAGACTCCAAGCCGTGAAATGGGGCCAGGCCACCTTACTTTCCTCCCAACCCCCACTGGAGTACCCCAAGGTTCAATCCTTGGCCCATTGCTTTTCAATATCTGTATTAACAACTTCCACAAAGCCATACCTAACACCAAAATTGTGCAATATGCTGATGATTCCACTCTGATCTGTCATGCCTCTAACCTAAAACATCTCCAATCTCTAACTCAAACTGCTTTCTCCACCACCAAAAATTGGATGCTTCAAAATCACCTCTCACTAAATGCCAACAAAACAAAGATCCTTCTATTCTCTCCCTCAAAATCCTTCCCTGTTGACAAAACCTTACTCCATATCACCAGTCTTAACAACTCCATTATCGAGGTCGTACCCTCAGCCTAACTTCTTGGTGTAACCATTGATGAACACCTAAAATTTAATAATCACATCCAGCTAAATATCAAGAAAACCCACATAAAACTAGGCCTACTTTACAAAAACAATCATTTCCTCTCTCCTTCCACCAGACTAACTCTCACCACTACCTACCTACTCCCCTCTCTACTGTATGGCGCTCCTCTGCTCACTAATTTATCTTCCACACTCACCTCCAAACTGGAAGTATGTTACAATAAAATAGCCAAATTCGCCACAAATGCAAAATCCTCCTCTCACCACTGCACCTCCCTTCACTCTCTAAACTGGCTTGAACTCCCCAATCTACTTAACCTTCACCAAAGCACCACTGCACACAAATTACTGTTCCAACCTACTAAGTGTCGTGCACTATCCAATATTCTGCAACCTTATAACCCCCCCAGACCCCTTAGATCTACCCACCAAAACTTGATCATCATCCATAAACCCAAGCGCCCTGCTGGGCAGCTTCTGCTATCTTATTCCCTATCTAAAAAATAGAATGCTCTGCCCTCCACACTGAGGACCTGTGACAACCTTAATAACTTCAAAACTCAACTTCATTCTTACCTCTATCTAAATAGGAAATGCAACTGTACTCTTCCACCCATTCCTCTCAAGCTCTCCCCTCCCTTTACCCCAGGCTAACCTTCTTACCTCCCTAACCTCACTTTAAATTAATGATTATTTGTGTAAACAACAGCAAATTTAGCCTGTTTTCACTCTCCTGAAGCTAAACTGATTATTTCTTTTCTCACTCCTTTGAATGCTACTTGTTGCTTGCAATCCCTAACTTCCTTTGTTATTAATCATGTAATAAAACTTTGTATTGTGGAGCTTTCTCCCCGAGCCACCACTGTAAGTATTCTGTAATTAAACTTTAATGTCAAGCTTTTCTCCCCAAGCCTCCACTAAAGTAACCTCCCTAAGCCATGTGAACTAAATTGTAAATATTTTATTTCTCTTTTCTTTAGAATGCTACCTGTTGTTTGTAATAGGTTCATAGGTTCATACTAGGCTATCTGCCCTAGGGCATTTATAAGCCTAGCCAGAGTGTGTTTGGCTTTCGCCACCCATTTTAAATTAATTTTGCTATGCCCTTTCTTGAGGTTAGTATACTGTGCCTCTGTCTAACAGTGACACAGAAGTGATACCCGGGGTAAACCTACGATCTCCCATCCACTCATCAAGATTCCTCTTGAAGAGAGTCAATGAGGGACTCTGCCTAACCTGGACTGGGATTTTATTCCAGAGTGAAGGGAGCCTCTGGGTTATGAATCTGTCCCTCCAGCATGTCCTATTTATTTCAGTGCTGAGGTTCAAGTCTCTCGGCCGTAGCTCGATGGGATTTGGATTTTCTGAGGTGCAGCATGTCCATTAATTCCGGGTTGGACATGGCTTTATACATCAGGCACAGATCGCCTCTGAGCAGGCGGTATGCCACTGAGTAGAGCTGGAGTTTCTTTAACCGGGCAGCATATGGCATCTGTTTGAGCCCTATGATCCTCTTGGTGAGGTACTTTTGGGGACTTTCCAGTTGCTGCAGGTGTCTGGTAAGGTACATCCTGAAAGGGGCATTGTACTCAATTATGGGCCTGATGAGGGATGAGTAAAGAGGCACGATGACCTCCCCTGATTGAGATGTGAATCCCTTCATGATTAGGTGGGCTATATAAAATGTTTTTCTAACCACTTTGGCCACATGGTTGTCAAATGAGAGATTGCTATCAACTTGGGTCCCCAGGTCCCTAATTACTTCTTCTGTACTTAATGGATTACCACCTATGTGGTAATTTGTGGGCACTTTGTTTTTACCAAAGGGGATGACTATACACTTTTTGGCATTTAGCTTGAGGCCATGGCTCTGGCACCAGTTGTCTGTTTCTATGAGGCCCTTTTGGAGGATGCTTGTGTCGGCTGGAGAGTCGATTATGGCGCCCAGTTTGCAGTCATCTGCGAATTTAGTCAGCCACAGTCCTTCCGTGTTGGCCTGTACCTCCGAGAAATATATACCGAACAAGAGAGGTCCCAGGACAGAGTCTTGTGGGATGCCACTTGTAACTGGTTTGGAGTCTGACATGGCTCCAGCAATTCTAACCATGTGGGTTCTGTCCTTGAGCCAGTTTGCAAACCATCTAGTGACACAGGGGTTTATATTTAAGCTGGTGAGCTTATCTATAATGCCCGAGTGGGGTATTGTATCGAAGGCTTTTGCGAGGTCCAGGTCGGCTGTGTGGACCACCTTCCCCTTGTCAATGGCCTTGGTGACTGTTTCAAAGAAATCAACCAGGTTTAAGAGGCAGGATCTGCCCTTAACAAAGCCGAACTGGGTAGGATCCAGTGTCTGTAGGTCCCCAATATCTTTATTTATGAGGTCCATGATGATCCTTTCCATAGCTTTGCAGACTAAGCTAGTCAGGCTTATGGGGCGATAGTTTCCAGGATCTGTTGAGGCATCACCTTTGTGGAGAGGGACCACTGTTGCTGTACGCCACTCTTTGGGTACATATCCTGTAGTAAGGCTAAGACTGAACAGTAGTTTTATGTTTGGGTTTAGCTCTTCTTGGAGTTCATGTAGGACGCAGCCCGTGACACCGTCTGGTCCCATTGATGCCGTGTTTTTTGCTTTGGAGAGGCAGCTCTTACCTGAGCATCTGAGATGTCAGGGGGGCAGCACTCTGCTGGGATAAATATTTGCCCTTTTGGTGGGGAGGGGGCGGAGAAGTTTGTGCTGAACTTGTCAACTAGGATGTTGGCAATGTCTGTGGGTTCGGTGTATTTTTTGTCATTTTGGACTAATTCTGAGCATATCTGGGAATTCCCACCCAGGTTCCTAACATAACTAAAGAAAGCCTTGTGATTATCCTTAGTGTCCTGTGCAATTTTTCTCTCGAAGCTGGCCTTAGACGATTTTATGAGTGCCCATAGTTTTTTGCTAATACTGATCAGAGATGCCTTCCCTTTTTGGGATTTTGCTCTATCATGTAGTAGCTTCCTCCTTCTATTGTATAGTTTGTTTATGGCTGGGGTCCACCAGACAGGACGTCTGCCTTTGGAGGATTGGGTCTTGGTTTTATTTGGGATTGCATGATCCATGCATTCCTGAAGGTGTTCATAGAATGCGTTTATAAAGGATTCTACGGTCTGGGCCATATTTTCCACAGGCCCGGGGGCTTTGAAGAATTCCACCTTGGTTTTGAGGAGTGTGAAATTTGCTTTAGAGAAGTTTTTCACTGTGGTTTTCAGGGCAGGGGGTGGAGTCGGGATGTGAATAACCAGTGAGATTAGTTTATGGTCTGATCTTACCAGTGAGGGATACACTTCTGGTCTGGAGCATAGAGTCCCCATGTTGGTGATGATCAGGTCCAGTATGTTTTCCCCTCTTGTGGGAGTGGTAACAAGTTGTTCCATAGCATTTGAGTTTATAAATTCTAGGAAACTTTGGGCTAGGGTGTTGGAGCTAGAGTAATGCTCCCAGTCTATGTTTGGGTAGTTGAAGTCGCCCAATATAATGGTGTTTGGAGAGACCGTCATATTTTCCAGTGTTCTCAGGAAGGCCGAGTGGGGTTCCTGGGTTTGGGAGGGTGGTCTGTAGCAGGCTATAAACTGGAAGGCAGTTTTACCCACTGTTAGTTGCACATGGATAGTCTCTGATGCTTTGTGCTGTGCCACCAACCTGGAGGTGTGGGTATCTTTGACAAATATTGATAGTCCCCCTCCTTTCGTGGTACGGTCCAAGTTTTGGGGCCGAAAAGCATGGTATGAGGTATAACCTGGTAGTGCTGGGGTGCTGTCTGGAGCCTTGAACCAGGTTTCTGTTACTGCACAGATATCGATTTTCTCCATGCTAAGGAGAGTTTCGAGTGCATGCATCTTGAGGTTTAGACTTCTGGCATTGAGTAGCATTACTCTTAGTTTCTTATCCCTTGTGATACCTATGGAGGTGGGTTTGTCTTTTGAGCCTTGCCTAAAAAAGGCACTATGGGGGGTAGCAAGAGCCTTTGCCAATATCCAAAAGCCCAGGGGTGACAGGTGCAAGCCATCCCTAGCAAAGCATCGTGGCTTGTCAAGCATGTCATCCCAGGCTGACAGGCATTGGATCCCCTTTAAATGACACCAATACTTAAGCCAATTATTGAAATTGATCATCTTGTCTTCATATTGTGGCATCATTCTTGGTGAGGGTAAGATGCTACTCAAGGTCAGGGTCATATCGGCCTGGGCTACATGCTCAGAGAGCTCCTCTATGTCTCTTTTCATGTAGTCCAGGGAGGTACGTCTCAGGTCATTCACACCAGCATGGACAATGACTGATTCATATTTGTACTTGCCTTGGAGTGACCTGAGTGCTTGTGTTATGTGGCGGATCCTAGAGTCCGACAGGCAGCTCACCGTAACCTTCTCCTTGTTCAGCTTGGTGAGTGGCACATCAGTGTGCCTGACGATAGAGTCACCTATTACAAGTGTATCAGGTGTGTTGTTTAGCCTTAAGGGCTGTGACTGTTCGGCACACTGGCTTTGTGAGCTATGTGTTGCACGTGTTTTGTTTTGGGGTAGCGGTTGCTTGGGTGTCTGCTTTGGAGGTCTCTGCTGCTTAGGCAGATTTTTGTTTAGAGCCTCCGAGTATGTTTTTGTGTGTGTATGTGTTTGGTTTGCTGTCGTGGTAGGTCTATGTGAGACTGGAATTGTAGTGAGTGTGGTTTCCTTCTCCTCCTGACTGGTTTTGCCAGTACTGAGTTGAGAGAGCTTAGCCTCCAGTATGGCTATATGGTTGCATCTCTCACATGTGTTGGAATTTGTTGGGAGGAGGAGAGGGTTGTCTGTGTACATGAGGCAGTTGTAACATTGCCTCAAGATTCCCAGATTCACCAGCTGGACCGGAGAGGAGATTGACAACTGACCTTTGGACATGCTAGAATAGTATTGGGAATTCCTTTATAATTGAAAAAAAGGGGCAATGGGAATGAGGTACTCAAGGGGAGTTTGTGAGGGTGTAGTGCTTTTAATATTTTAGTGCTGACTTATAGAATTGCTTTAGTGAGCAAGTGCCAGGTAACTTAAATGCAATGTGTTTCAGGTAACTTAAATGCAAAAACAACAAACAGTAACTTTCTTTCAAGTGAAACAAGGAAATAAGTACAGTAAGCAATGCAGATATCACTAGGGATCCACAGAAGCACTGAAAAGCCGCGTTTTAGGTGGAATTAGCGTTTCAGGGAAATAACAAGCAAACAAACAAGCAGCATACAAATAAAGCTAGATTCAGCAGGCCTGGATCTAGTCTATGCTACAGCAAACAAGGTGTACCAATTTCAGTAAGAAACAGTTCAAATATGCAGGCACTATAAGCCTTTAACCAGAAATTCCCAGCTCGGAAGGGCAGAGTCAAGTCTCTCCTCCCACAAGAGTGCAGACCACAAACCTTCTTAATGTAAAATAACTGGCCTGAAACTCAAGTGCTTAAACCAGAACTAATACACTTGTAGAATAACAGACACTGAGCCCTCAATCAGCAGTTCACAACTTAGAAGAATGTAAGCTACCTGTCCTGCCACCACAGTGCAGGCCACAAACCTTCCTAATGTAAAACAACTGGTCTGAAGCCCAAGTGCTTAATCCAAAAGACTTAGAATGATAGCTACACTTTAATCAAGTTACTACCAAACAGTAATAAATACAATTGAATACTTTAAAGAATGCCTGGATTAGTGCTCAAGTTATACAAACAAAGCTAGATTCAGCAGTCCTGGATCTAGTCTATGCTACAACAAACAAGGTGTACCAGTTTCAGTAAGAAGCAGTTCAAATATGCAGGCACTGTAAGCCTTTAACCAGAAATTCCCAGCTCAGAAGGGCAGAGTCCAGCCTCTCCTCCCACAAGAGTGCAGACCACGAACCCTTTTAATGTAAAATAACTGGCCTGAAGCCCAAGTGCTTAAACCAGAATTAATACACTTTTAGAATAACAGACACTGAGCCCTCAATCAGCAGTTCCCAACTTAGAAGGGTGTAAGCTACCTGTTCTGCCACTACAGTGCAGACCCCAAACCTTCTTAATGTAAAACAACTGGCGTGAAGCCCAAGTGCTTAAACCAGAATTAATACACTTTTAGAATAACAGACACTGAGCCCTCAATCAGCAGTTCCCAACTTAGAAGGATGTAAGCTACCTGTCCTGCCACCACAGTGCAGACCACAAATCTTCCTAATGTAAAACAACTGGTCTGAAGCCCAAGTGCTTAAACTAAAAAGCTTAGAATGAGTTACACCAAGCAGTAATAAATACAATTGAGTACTTTTAAGATGACGCAAAAGCAAAATAAAGTAGGAAGAAACACAAATACAGTAAAAGCAGATTTTTTTTTTTTTTTTTTTTTTTTTTTTGAGTGAGCAAATGAGATGGGCCCAGGAGTTACAGGACAGAAACAAGTGCAAATGCAGGCCTTCAAATCAGAAAGTTGAGAGAGATGGAAGACAGCCCAAAAGGCCAATAACTACAAATTCTGGGCCAGAACCACTCCTTATGTGGTAGACAGGTTACCTAGTGCTTACCACTCCTACTGATAAGCTAGAAGGCTTCCCTCCAACACAGAAAGGCTTGGGGGCTCAGAAGCTTACAAATAATCCTGGATACAGCAAATCTGTATCTGGAACACTAATTACAGGAAAGGTAGGAAACAGGCTTACAATTTTTTTTTTCAGAAAAGTAGCAAAAACAGTAGTAAAAACAATTCACATGCAGTGCAAGCTGCCACACTTGAGTATGTAGCAATATTAGTCCACACACAGTTTGAAAAAATGTAATTAAATTAAAAAGGACTAAAAGCAAGTGCAGAAAGGGTTTATTAGGTAGAATGAGGTAATGAGATGGGACTGGGGGAGTGTCCTAGATCAAATCTACAGTGGGGCCGGCACTGCAAAAGCCACCAAATTTAAACTACTACCAGAACAGGGGGGGGTTCAACAGAGATGTGAGGAATCAGAGTGCAAATTATAAAACCCAAAAAATATATACTGATCTCTGTATATTTGCAGAACACTAAGACAACAGATATATAAGCAACAATTTAGCTCTATAATACAGAAAATACAGAAAAATATACTCAGCTCTATATATTTGCAGAAATCTTGTAAGGCTGTAAACTAAACATGAATTTTTCTTTGTAATTAATCATGTAAATTTCTTTGTAATTAATCTTGTAATTTTCTTGTAATTTAATCATGTACTTAAACTTTGTATTGTGGAGCTTTTCTCCCCGGGCCTCCACTGAAAACGGGCTCCTCAGGCCCAGTGGAACTCCCCGGTCATCAAAATGGAATAATAAAAATTAGTTGTTGTTATCTTAGTTGAAATTTTACTGGAAAGCAGCATTCTGGATAAAGCACTTAAGTGTCACTCAAACAGAGATGTGAAAATTTAAACAGGTCATCAACAGTCTCTTAGCCTTAAAGTGATCCAAGAGCAGTTTTGCATATTTCATGCACCTGATCATTATTTCTACTCTTTATGTAATATTTATTTGTATTTTTAGGCTGATGATAATTTATGTAATATATATAATCTGTTGTTTTCCTTAGGCTTTATCAGTGCTGAAACACTCACTGATGGCTTACAACCAACCAAAGAAGCAAGAGATGCTCAAACTTTACTTCTTGTTTTCTGTGCAGTTTCTTGTTAGGGAGGTAAGCTATGAAACTATTTATATTTATTTACTGGTCTGTGTTCTTAATGAAAAGTCCTGTTATGTGACCCATGTGGTCATAAGTAGAATGTTCAGCATACTGAAAATTACTTTTAAACACTGGCTTGATTCCATGTATTCTCATTAAAAATGTAAGAAATGTTATTCAGAAGTGCATCTCTGAGCAGTTATTACTTTGGAGGGAGTCACAGATGGTTTTATGACAGCAGTTCACTTAATGAGTGACTGACACTCAAACATGGGATTACCAAACTGAACTGAAATTCAAGTAGTGATGATTAAAAATTACATTGAGATTCTTAAAGGTTTTTTCAATGGGAAGGGCTTCACACCCCTCTGCACTGACCTACATCCCCTGGTATTTATATATACTAACTGTAAGATCATTGCATCCCATGGTAAAACTCATCATCTCTAAGAAACCACAGTCTCAGAAACACAGAGCGTGCACTTGTGATCCTGAAAACGCAGACCAGCAGACTGTGGCAAACCGCAAATATTTAATGTTGTGCTAAAAAGCACAAAACAAAGAGTGTCAAGCAAGCCGGTTTCAGCTAAAATAAAAGTAGCCTTCTTCAGTGTATACAAATCTTATGTATGTACTTGTGACCACACATTATTGTCATTCACTAATGTATCAAACTATCTTGTACCCTCACAAAAACATAGGATGAGATTAGTAGGTGTGCACTGCAAAAAGCTAGTGTAATAAAAAGAAAGCCATGACAATGCCTATGTACAGTTTGTAGAAAAACGCATAACAGAGCAGCAGTAGAGATGTATTACTGTGGATCACTCCGCTAGTCAGTGCTCAGTATGTACAAAATGACCAAGGAAACGTGTAGAGGATTCTTGTTAGGTGAGGAAGATTTGGGGGAAAAGAGTCTGATGAACAGGGTTCCCACTTTCCACCCAGCTTTAATACAGCCATTATTGGAGACAGACTGCCACACTCTGGGATCATAGACAGACTTAGTCAGTTAGGCATAAACCCCTACATTGTCCAATAATTAGCTAACTGGCTCACTGCCAGGACACATGTCAGGATAGATGAATCCACTTCCAGTAAGAAACCTGTTAGTAGTGGTGCCCCACAGTGCTCAGTTTTTGGACCCCTTCTCTTTGGTATATACTTCTCTGAAGCGAAGGCCAATTTGGGGGCCTCTAGCTTACCAAGTTCACCAATAATTAAGCTAGGCACAATCAGTGAATCCATCAACAATGTTGACATCCTACAGATAGGCCTAAAAATGACAAACGACTGGTGCCAGAACAGTGGTCTGAGACTAAATGCTAAAAATGTGTAATGGTACCCGTCTATAAATTGGATATCCCTACCAATTATAATAATGATAGCACAACCCTAAAAGTAGACCCAGTGGTGTGAGACCTAGGAACACAGACAGGCACTTACCTAAACTTTGACCACCAGTAGTGAGGAAATCCTTCTTTGTGGCTCAACTTATAAGTAAATGTATGGCATCAAGAGCAAAGGAAGTCATAGTGCTATTGTACACGGCCCTCATCAGACCCATAATCATATGATGCTCCCTTCTGCATGTACCTAACCAGGCCCTTGCACCAGCTGGAGTGGTCCCAGAGGTTTCTCACTAAAAAAATACAAAGCATAAGACACGTCTTGTGCAGACCGACTAAAGGCACTATATCCCTTTACTCCATCTCGTATTGTTTATTGAGAGGGGACTTATGCCTGACCTATAAGGCAATCTCTGATCCAACCTTGATGAAAATGTTACATATTCACAAGAAAAAGTATACGAAGGTTGTGTTTTATGGACCTAAACCTTATTTCTGTCTCTAACAGAACTTGCTGGAGAGACCTGTTCATATCCCAAAGTCTACGTTGTTTATGGAATAAACATCCCATCCTTGTAAAACAAAGTCTGTCCCTCACTGTTTTCAAAGAGAGTTTGGATAAATGGATGGGGAACTGTAAATTCACTCCTGGGGTATTGCCCATGTCCTGTATGGACAGCGGCAGTCTGTAAATTGACTGAGGGCTCCAACACACAAACACCCACTACAATGATCCTACCCCATCTTATATCTGGAGAATTAAGATATAATATTGTCATATCCTGTGTATTATTGGCTAGGCTTATAAAGGTTCTTGTGCCATTAGCCTAGTAATCACCTATGAACCTCTATAGCTTTGGGATACTTGGAGGATGGAAAGATTACAGGGGTATGTGTTGAAGGAAGGGTTTAATCCACTTGCTCTTTGCCATGGAAACTTAGTTCCATGGATGAAGCAGGACAGACGTTTGTCTACCAATGTGAGTGCTTTCAGGGGAAAGGAGTAAAACAGATGGGACAGAGCCCTGCTTAGTGAGCTGTGGGTTCATATTTGGTTTGTACAAATGACACATATGACAGCAGACATTGAGAGATGGCTTAAATGGAAGAAGCACTCCTTACCACCATTCTGATCTGTAGTTCATATGCACTGGAGAGGTAGTAAGTCAGGATGTGGAAGATAGGTTTTTAATAATCATAGAATTCATTAGTGCTGTCCTGTTTGTTTTATTTGGATTTGTTGAACAGTGATATTGATCCATGTGGACCTATTTCAGGTTCAGACCAGGTACAAAAAAAACTTTATAGTGACAGCAGTACAGATGCAATGAAAACAAAAAGGCAGTACAATTTACAGGATAAAAAACATGAAACATGTTTTTCAGGGGCAGAATAGATGCAGATACACATTTCCTTAGTGGAGGCATAGTAAAGGCACAAAAAAAAAAAAATATATATATATATATATATATATATATAGATAGATATATATATACCGTGACAAGTACACCACTGTGGTAGAGAATGTGTGGTAAGGAAAAGAAGACAGGACAAATGTTAGGTGATGTGTGTTGCTTTGAGAAGACTTGATGAGAGCCATAGTCCTAAATTTGGAAGAACAAGGACAAGATTTAGTAAATACATTTGAGATGTTGAAATGTGAGAAATAAGTAGTGTCCTTCTCTTGATACACACCTGGTAATTGTTGCATGGGTGAACCAGGAAATAAACTTTTAAAGTTTCTCAGTGTGTAATTCAATTGCTTTTGGACTTTTTCCTGACTTCTGACCCACTTTTAGTCCACTTTGTGTCATTTAGGAGCTCCTAACTATTCCCACCAACCATCTACCAGTTCTTATGGAATTCTGTTTTTAGGGACAAATTTGCATATGGTGAAGCTCTCCCTTTGTGCTTGACCAAGAAGACCTCACTGAAAGGAAAGAGTAGAAAATCACACTTTTCTATTCTATTAATTGGGGGGGGGGGCAGTTCAGAGTTTGGCTGCCTGGTTTTAAAGGGCATTTGTGAACAGTATATACCAAAGACTAATGACAGTTACACTCTGGAAGGATAAGCTGAAAGGCTCACGAGGAAGCACAATGGCTGCAGTATAGTTTCTTAAACACCAAGTGAGGTTAAATAGACTTTGTGATAGGTATGAGGCACACCAGAGCAGGAAGATGGAATTTAGCTCCCTCAGAACTAAGGCTATACTGGAGCTTTGGAGAGTCGATAAGGAAACTGTTAACATGAGTTCCTTACTGGAAATACAAGTACCATGAGATCCTGTATTTGACTGCTGTACTTTTTAAGGAGAGAAGGTGGTATACCACACAAGAACTACTGGGCAGGATTTCACAAGTATATCAAGGGGAATATATGCCTCTCCAATGTTGGAAAGTGCATTTATGCAATACTGAGCAGTATTTGGAGAGTAACTCCAGATGTCCATTAAGGAATTTCAGAAAGGAAAAGCATAAATTCCTTATATCCTGCTTGTGGGACTGTATCAGTCTACTCAACTTATTGATCCATTATCCCACAGATTTGGTTCCACAGGTCTCAACCACAGCCCTGTAGTGCAGTTCATTATTAAAGGCTACAATAACAGTGATGCCTAAAAATGTAGAAGGATTTATAATTACCCTTCTATTATGGTCCAGTCTCAGCAAGAAATATGGAAACTGAAGTTTTTGACAAAAGTTTTAGCTCATCTTCTTAGCGCATCTCCTGAAAGATTTGGAACAAGTTGTTCAGTGTTGAGCAGGAAGGCTGCATTAATGGTTGCAGCTCGCCAGACCTAGTAGGCGTACCCTGTACATTTTGCAGAAGTCAAGACATGAGGTAGGACCCTGGGGCCTGGTGACACTTTATAGTAAAAATGCGTTTGACTGCATGAGATGGGTCTCTCTCCAAGATGACCTGCAGTACTGATCTTCCACCTAGAGTGTAGGAATTGATCTGCCTCAACAGCCAGACTTTATGCCAGTCGAGTCTTTTTACCACCCTTCTTGGGATCTGGCACAAATCAGGGATGTATTCTCTTTCTCTTTTGTTGATTTTGTTTCTGGAATCCCCAAATAGAAGGCTTAAAGAGGACAACTGAGTTAACCTTATGAAGGGTGAGGATTGCTGGGGAAACTATAATCATATGCCAGTAACATTCTGGTTAAATCCAGTGCTGTGGCATA
Source organism: Protopterus annectens (assembly GCF_019279795.1). Lineage (NCBI taxonomy): Eukaryota > Metazoa > Chordata > Ceratodontiformes > Protopteridae > Protopterus > Protopterus annectens. The sequence goes on from NC_056729.1 coordinate 949,764,628, forward strand.
GAGGAGAAAAGTCGTAATTACAACCCAGGCAACCTGGGTTTGATTAGCAGCTTGGGCATTTTAGGGGCTAGCAGGGGAGGGATGGATATGCCAATGTAGGAGGGAGGGCATTCATCAGAAATACTCATTGAGGTGAAGTGTGGTCAACAGAGGGTAGTACGCCTCAGGCATGGAGGGATGGGGCAGAGAAATAAGAGTAGGTCATAATCCCTTTCATCAAGCCGAAGTAGTTTCTGGCATCTCCCCCCAGGATGCCCTTAAGATCCACACTGGCCACAGCTCACTGACTCCCTCACTCCCTCACTGGGTGCAACTCACTCACTCAGAAAAGTTCAGGTTAGGAAGAATGAGAAGGTAGACAAAGTGATGGATGCAAGTACTGGGACAGCCAGACAGAATGATGCAGGTTTGGGTGGGGGGGGGTGGAATAGCGTTCTGGATAACCCTTGTTTTATCAGTAGAGCTGATTTGTCAGTACATAGAAAGCAAAGAAGAGTATCCCAGGTACTCCAAATAAATGATTAAAAGTGACTGATTATGTGTTCATAACCTGCTTGCTTGACTTCTTCAGGGTAAAGTAGATTTCCAGGGTACATTGGATGGGGACACAAATTAACTTCATTTTCGACAGGCGTAGCCCTTCTCTGTTCTCCTTTTACTTTTTTTCTTTGGTGTTTTCTCTTAAACATTTTCTACATATTGTAACTATATGTATGCGCTTGCTTGTGTCTGTGTATGTATGTATTGTTTCCCATCAGTTTACTGTCTTTTTGACAGCTATTTCTTTTCTGTCACAAGCTGAAGAATGCACTTTTTTCAAGTGTAAGATTTTCTATTTAGTCACAATTGTGTGATGATTACTATATATAAATTAAGTTATTTATTTATTTATTTTGCCATTTGTTAACCAGGATAAGTCCGACTGAGCATGTGCCCTTTTTCAGCAGATGCCTGGGGAGAAAAGCTCCAGACACACAAAAACATAAAAATTAAAATTAAGATAGGTGGTCTAAGAAAAGAATATATGGTTAACAAATGTAGTAAAGTTATAACATATCAAGCTGAGTAAAATGCAAAAATTGTCCTGAGACAGCTGACCTTTCTATAAACTGGTTGAGTAGATAAATGGGTGAAAGAATAAGGAACATTTAGAATGGATAGAGTAGTTAAGGAAAGGAAAAGGAGGGAAGTAAAGGACATATAAATGGTGATTAGTTTGGGGGAGGATGATAGGGATGAGGGGGTGTTAAAGAGGGAATGTATAGGTAAGGGGTGAAGGTGAAGGAGTCCGTAGTACAGTAATATTGTCGAAGAGGGAAGAGAGGAGAGGTAAGTGGTTGGTTAGGCAGGTTTAGATGAGGGAAGAGTGGAGGTAGGTTAATGGGAGGTTAGACGGGATTAAGGCAAGAGCAGAGCCAAGAGTTAAGGAGTCTTTCTCTTAATGCTTTTTTTTTTTTTTTTTTGAAACTGTTTGGGATAGATCTGATGGTTAGAGAAAACTTGTTCCTGGACAGAGTCACTGTATAGCTGTATAGGCAATGACCTAAGGATCTTTTAGCTTGTAGATTTCTAACAGAAGTTGGTCAGAGCTCTGGAGAGAGTGATTGGGTGTATAGTAAGTGATGAGTGGAGAGATACCTGGACAGGAAATAGGTTTGTTAATTATGAAGTGAGTTAGGAGAAGTTGTGGGGGGGGGAGCTGGTGAGGTAGCTCAAGCCGGTTTAAAGTTTTTAGAGATAGACCATGGTGTGAGTTTTAGAGTTGGTTAGCAGTGAATTTGGCAATTTTGTAGTAACAGAGCTCCAGTTTTGTTTTTAGGGTGGATTGTAAGTTAGTTAGAATGGGAAAGGTGTATAGTAGGGTGGGAAGAAGATATCCGTTAGCAAGGGAAAGTCTGGTGTCAATGGTGAGGATTTTTTTTTTGTTCTCTAGCACATCCCAAGTTCTTGGTGATTTATTTGGTACAGTTTTAAAAATGTAAGTTAAATTTCAGTTGACCATCGATGATGCCCAGGAGTTTGTGTGTCGCTACTTCTGTTAAGGTGTTATCAAGAGATGTAATGGTAAAGGATGATTTTGGTGAGATAGAGACCTTAGGAGAAATAGAAGTTGGTTGTTTTTTGTAGGAGGTTAAATACGAGTTGGTTTTCATTTTGCCAGATTTCAACAGAGTTAAATGTATTTTGGGTAAGAGATTTAAGATGTAGAAGATTGTCAAATGAGCAGATAATAGTGGAATTAATGAGTGCAGGCTGAACGAAGCCGGTTGGTAAAGATGTTGAATAGCATTGGACCAAGAATGGGACCTTGTGGTACACCAGTATTAACATGGAGGAGGTTGAAAAAGGAGGAAAGCCACTTAACAGACTGACAGAAAGATAACTAGAAAACAATTTGAGAGTAGAGTTAGAGAAACCAAGAGCAGACAGAAGCCACATTGGGTTAAAGTAAGTAGATTTCCATTAAGGAGTTTCAAGAATTATTGAGAGGGGAGACATAATTGCTATAGGCCTATAGTTTGAAAGTTCCATGGATTGTCCACCTTTGTGAAGTGGAATAACAAAAAAAATTGTTTCCAGATAGAAGGGACTATAGATTCTTGAATAGATCTATTAATTAGGATCAAGAAAGGGTAGGCTATTGAGTTAACAGCTAGTTTTAGGAATTCTGCAGGGAGGTTATCTATTGAGGGAAAGCAGGGCTTGAGTTTGATTAGGAGAGATTTAATGTAGGTGGTAGGGACAGATTTGAGAGAAAAAGTGGGTTTGTTAACAGAGGGTTGGGGAGGAGGTGTGGGGTAATGGTTATCACTGTTTTGTGCTAATATGTTAATGGAGTCTAAGTAGGAGTTGAATATGGTAGAAGTTTCAGAGGGAGAGTGGTTTGGGCGTGGGTTTGGTATGCTGGGAGAACCAGGGTTAAGGATCTTGTTAATGGTGTTTCAGAATTTTTTATTATTGTTTTACTGGTTTAAGGTTTTAGGTAATAACTTATTTTTATCTACATTGCTTGTTTTACTGTGAGGTTAAGAAGTTGTTGGTAGGTTTGTAGGTGGCTGGAGGATTTTGATTTTATCCAATATTTCTATGCTATATCTCTGTTGTGCATAAGGGCACAGGTGGAATGAGAAAGCCATGGTACATAACAAGATTTGACTGTTTTTTTTTTCCTGACAGGAGCTAGGGAATTAAGGGTATCCAGGAAAATGCATCATCTAGTGGTTGGCTAAGGAGAAAGGACCAATTTCTAGAGCCATGTATATTGTTAACCTCTTCAGTGTTGAAGTTGGTGAGACTACAGCATTCTTTGTGTTTGTGTTGCCTGATGTGATGTAGAGAATGTCTTTGAACTGGGATAGGGAGGTGGTCACGGACAGAATCTGGGAGTGTTTTAGGGTTTGTAATACAAGCTAGGATTTGAAACTAGGATCCAGTCAAGGATGAAGCCTGTATTGGAAGATTTGTTGTAGCTAGTACAAGTGGAAATTAATTGAGTGAAACCATGGAGATCTATGCTAGGGCTAGGGAAGTCAGTGATCAGGGTTTACCACTCGACATTAACATCACCAAGGATTATAATTTCATTTAAGATGCTGTTGGAGGTCCCAGAGAGAATATTTTCTAGAACTGGGATATTATTCCATGGGGGGATATAGATACAGATACTGAGGATGCATAGTGTTTTGTAGTTGTTTAGTTTGCAGGTGGCTACTATGAGTTCTGCAGGATGAAATTTTGGGGTGGTATAGACAGTGGTGTTATGTTGAGATGGTTTGAATAAAGTATTGTTACGCTGCCGGCTTTTTTGTCTTTTCTGTCAGTCTGGATGTTGTTATAGCCTGGAAGAAGAATTTCAGTGGCTGTGATGCAAGGTTTAAGCTAAGTTTCCATGAGTACAACTTTGTCGGGTAGGTAATGGTCAATCCATGCATGAAATTCACTGATTTTGTTTAGGAGGCTACAAATATTCCTAGAGATAATAGATTCTTGGTAGATGGTTTAGAATTTGAGATAATAGGGGGTATGGAGTTTGTGTCATGATTGGGAAGGTGTTGAGGCCAGGATTAGGGTGCATATCTCCACTTACAAATATATTTTTGGAGATAGCATGCAGTACAGGAGATTTAAATGTATTAGTAAGGTGATTGAACTTTGTTTTGTGAGGATGGGGGTTGGTGTTGAATAGTTTGTGTTTCTGCATAAGAAAGGTAGGTGCATTAAATAAGTAAGGTGTTATTATGACATTGTAGGGTTTGTCAATGTTAAAAAGTGGATAGGTGAGAGTGGGAGGTGGATTTCTGGGACAGATACAGTGGCAGGTCCAGGATTTTGCAAAAGGGAGGGAGCAGTCTGGAAAGTCGACAAGTTAGGTGGGGAGGTGGGAATGCAGAGCACTGGGGAAGGGAGATATTGAAGGATCACCTTAAGATATTGTATCAGCATGTATGAAAACACAGCAACATACAGTCAGTTGCAAATCATTGGGGGTGGATTTAGCGTAACGGTTAAGGTCTTCACCTCATACACTAAGTTCTGAGTTTGATTCTGACCTCAGCTTATTAGCTAGACTTATAATTACCATTCATGGCAGTTAGCCTAATATTCTCATATGCTCAAATGAACCTGGTTTAGCTGTGTTAGTGGAGGTACATAACTCCTATCCAGCACACAGCATATTTGCAAACATTACCAGTTGTTTCAAGACATACCTGGAAGATATGTTTGGTTGCCCATGTGAAGTCATAGTTCTTTTCTACGGCATACATGACATAAGCATTATGATAAACTAGCAAAAAATCCCAGTGAAGGTGATATCACCCCAACAACACCCATAGCAAATTTAAGTAAATAATGATTTATGTGAAACCAGCAAAGTTAATTTAAGTAAATAATTTTATGTGTGCAAGTGAAGTTCAGTTAGTTAAATAACGTAGCAAGTTAAGGAAATACACGTTATGAAAAATTCCTAAAAAATAGTCGATTAAATTATATGCAGTGTATAAAACCAAATTTAACTACTGTAGCATTTCACAAAGGACAATAACACAAAATCTACTTTAATGTCTGATCAGCCTAATATGCAAAGCCATAGAAAGACTTATTAGGAAACATGAACCCTCCGAACACTGATTCCATTTCAGTTTGGATTTGTCAAGGGCAGGTCATGCTTACTGAATCTGATGGACTTTTTTGAAAAGATCACCAATGCAATATAGGAAGGTAAAATGGTACACATTGCATACCTCAACCTAGCAAAAGCTTAAAAAGCCATAGCCAATACCAAAGAGCTCTGAATGACTAAGTTTACAGATGACTACAAGTTAGGAGCAATCACTGAATCCCCAAGTTACATAGCCATCCTGCCTGAAGGCTTGTCCCAAACAACTGGTGCCAGAATCATGGACCAAAATGAAATGCCAGTAAATGCATTATTGTATCCTTTGGAAGTCATCTACCCCAGGAAACAGTTACAATGACAATAAGACCTTAACTCATTACATCTGAGTGACGCCTCCTGGTGACTCTGCAGTTAACTCCTACTGATGCCTGTAGGCGTCAAATAATTCTTCTTCATATTTGCATAAATAATTCCAAAACTATACTGTGTACGAGATTTTAAAATATTTCATCTTAAAGCTTACACAATGGTAAACTCAACTGCAGTAATATTTAACCTCTGTCTCATGCAAGTAAATATATATTAACTGTTTTTATCATATTCATTTATATAAATATAATTTTCACATTTTTTAAATATGTCAATAACCAAGTGCACAAACAGAACTCCTTAGCCTCATATGAAAGCTCTCAGCTACATGAATAAAATGCTGCTGACAGTATGTGTATAACTTGAATAGTTCCTGAGATATTGTAAGTTGTTTGCAAAATATTAAAAATGTAATAGTTGCTGTGTTTACTGTGATTTATACAATTTGGTTTAAGACCTATAACCTAAAGAATACTACCACTGTAAAAATAGTTTGTGCTGAAGAGTTTGCCATTTATACTTCTTTCATAACCCCTACAGTTCCAGAGATATGAACATTTGTTTGAAATGTGAGGACATAATTTGATCCTGTCAGAAGGCTTAGGCTCTGCACATTGGAAGTTACAGTGCAAACGTCCCGAGCTCCATTGGAGTGAATGAGTTAAGAATAGACTCTCGTTTGGGATTTTGGAACTTATCTGGACAGTGATCTAAATTTTGACCAGTGTGTCTACTTATGTAAGAATGTGCTTCTATATTGAACAGCTTAAAGAAACAGGTTATGTCTAGATCTAGGATGTCATTGCCCCCCTTTACTCAGCCCTGATTAGGCTAGTCATTGAGCATAATGCCCCCCTTTGGCCTGTATCTGTCCAGACACATGCAACTGGAATGCCCACAGAGAAACCTTAAGGACTAAATAATACGTCCTACACAGACTGACAAAGTCTGCCATTTGCTTTCTTCCACTGACTGCCTCCCACAGCTCTCAACCCCTCGTTTCCAAAATGTAGAACATAATGTGACAATATGGAGCAAGAGACGAACATGTACTAACAACTTCATCTAAGATGCTCATAGCATGGTAAATAAAATAACTGTTTCTTCATACTTAAGAGTTTTCCTGATTAACATGATTCAGTATTGTATACCATGGCAACAGTTAACATTCAAACTCACAAAATGAGGAACATTCCTTATAATGAGATACATTTGAGAGCTATTCTGCCTTTCCATCCACAGACAGAAAGCCACTTCTAGGCATCAGCTGTGATAACCAAACAGACATATACATAAAATTGTTGGTTTGAACAGCTGCAACATTCAAAGACTTCTTGAAAAGCCATTGATTTTAATGTGATGTCAAATGTAAATCAACCCTCTCTCTCTACAGTTTGAGTTGGCATCAGACTGACCACATGTACACTGTTAACCAACACACCCTTTAGAATCCTAAATGTGGAAAAAATGTTTCGCTTAAACAGTGAAAATGCATGATGATAACAAAGCCAGTTATTCCAGCATCTTTCTAAGTTTATAAGAGGGATGTTTAACATCTTTCCATATTTCTGTGGCTTTGTTCTCCCATTTTAGGTTTTACATACACAGAAATATTTCTAGCCTGCCAATATACCAAAACAGTTGTTCCCATAATAAGTTCCAGACTGTTCTTAAAAATATCTAAACTAGTAATCACTTTAATGTAATTTGGTAGTCTATTCCATGCATCAGTTGTTCTCTTAGAGAAGCAATTAGTACATTTCTTATTTCTATAGAATCTTCTACATAGGTTGTCTGATGATTCGCCATTACTTTTTGATAACCCCAAACATTCCCAGAGGTAGTCTCTAAATGACCTATATACCTGAATAAGGTCTCCTATTAAATGTCTGAGACCCTGGGCAAGTTCAAATATTTTAGTCTTTCACAGTAACTTAAATTTTCACTTCCATTGACGCTCTTGGTATATTTCCACTGGGGTCTGTACAGTTTACTCATGATTTTCTTATATGGTTTCCATATAGTTATTCCATACTCATGTTTGAGTCTAATGTAACTAAAAAACAATAACTTAATTTCCAAGACTTTATAAACATTTTATACTAACTATAGTTCTATAGCTATCACTAACCAGCTGGTTGATGTGATTAGAAAAACAAACCTGGAACGACCCATTTTCCATACCATATATACCCTAGTTCTAAAATGTATCTACAGTTTCAATCACTGTGTGCTGTATTAAAATAGTAACCATTCAGTTTGTCTCCCAATCGCCAGTCTCATAAGCTTAGTTTTTGATGTAATTATCAGCTGCCCTATGACCAAGACATCACTTTAGTGAAGTTCTTTTGCAGACATGCATGCCCCATCTGTAACACATGTAACTGGCTTACCCATTTTCAAGTCATCTGCAACATACAGACTAGTGAACACACAACCACACCCATTTACTTAACACTTGCACAAAAAGACTCTTTACTTAATACTTACACACAAACGTACACTCACAATTTGCCACTTACCTCGCAGTTTTTTTTTTATTTTGCAGCAGCAGTAAAAAAATATATATATCTTACAGCTGTCCTCTCTCTGTACTGCAGAGTAGTAATTCTGGATCAACTAATCCCAGTCAGGGTACAGGCTAACTTTTGTGGGCTAGCTCTTGCTGTAAAGGAATGGATCGGAAAGAAGTGTGTGGAAAAATGACCATACTTGCGTCATCATAAGTCCTGTCTGGTGTTAAAAAAATAAAAAGAATCAAGCTGTTCTGAAGTTTTTGGCTGTGCACCTTACCCTACGGAGCACCCAACCAAATTTCAGGAGACTGTCCTGTACAGTGCTGCACACACTCAATCAGAGACTGTAAAAGCATAGTCAATTTAATACACACTGTACTAAAATGCAACAGAGAAATCCATGCACACTGCAGGACTACAAAGTAAATGAGTTGCTCGGCTCTTTACTCAAACCGTCTTCTACAAACTCCAAAAGTTAGTATTAGGCAGGCAGCAGCAGCAATAACAAAAGATTGACTGTAGTTGTATTTAATGGAAATTAAGCAGCCTGCCAAATACATCTGCAGCCAATCACAATTACATCAACTAAAAAAAAAGTCAGTGTTGTTTTTTTCTGGATGGATTAGACCAATCATCTCTGAACCCCCCCCCCCCCCCCAAAGTGATAATAACTGTCCTGGCTGGCTGTGAGCATGAAAAGTTTATTGTTGGGGAGAGGAGGACTTTTGGGACATTTTTTAAGATTTCTTTACACGTTTGCTACCCCTGGCTTGTCAATGTGTACAGTACAGTGTACGTACCGTATGCTTTCTGATGTCCTTGGCCAAGTTATAGCATGAATTTAAAAAGGGGTAGGCACACGCCCCTGCACCAAAGCCTAAATCCGCCACTGAGATATTTGTTTTATAGCAGGTAAGGATAGATAGCAGTAGGAGGAGGAGTGATGGAGCAATGACATAATTGGGGAAAAGGAAAGGAAGTAGATGGATGGCAGAAAGAAAA
>NC_056729.1:950091133-950113633 GCF_019279795.1 Protopterus annectens
GGACTATGATGTTTGCAGATGACATTGTGATCTGTAGTGAGAGTAGGGAACAGGTGGAGGAGACCCTGGAGAGATGGAGATATGCTCTGGAGAGAAGATGAATGAAGGTCAGCAGGACTAAAACAGAAGATATGTGTGTGAATGAGAGGGAGGATAGAAGAACGGTGAGGATGCAAGGAGTAGAGGTGGCGAAGGTGGATGAGTTTAAATACTTGGGGTCAGTAGTTCAGAGTAACGGTAAGTGTGGAAGAGAGGTGAAGAAGAGAGTACAGGCAGGATGGAGTGGGTGGAGAAGAGTGTCAGGAGTGATTTGTGACAGACGAGTACCTGTAAGAGTGAAAGGGAAGGTCTACAAGAGGGTAGTGAGACCAGCTATGTTATATGGGTTGGAGATAGTGGCTTTGACAAAAAGGCAGGAGTTTGAGCTGGATGTGGCAGAGTTAAAGATGTTAAGATTTGCACTGGGTGTGACGAGGGTGGACAGGATTAGGAATAAATATATTAGAGGGTCAGCCCTGGTTGGAAGATTTGGAGACAAAGCCAGAGAGGCACAATTACATTGATTTGGACATGTGCTGAGGATGGATGCTGAATATATTGGGAAAAAGATGCTAAGGATGAAGCTACCAGGTAACAGGAAAAGAGGAAGGCCTAAGATAAGGTTTATGGATGTGGTGAGAGAGGACATGCAGGTGGTTGATGTGACAGAGCAAGATGCAGAGGACAGGAAGAAATGGAAACAGGTGATCTACTGTGGTGACCCCTAACGGGAACAGGGGAACAGCCGAAAGAGGATATATATATATATATATATATATATATATATATATATATATATATATATGTGTGTGTGTGTGTGTGTGTGTGTGTGTAGATATATATATATATATATATATATATATATATATATATATATACATGAAATCTGTAATGATAGGGCAGTATTCATAATCTCAGCCTGTGCCTCACAGCAGGGTGGTGATAGTGAGGAAAAGAGTGCATTCATACAGCAGACAACAGGAATTGGTGTTGATAAAGGGTGACTTGAATGTACATATCAGGACAGACAGAACAGGATATGAGAACTGCCTTGGGTCCACATGGGTGGGACAACAGGAGTAAAGAAGTAGAAGCCATTCTAGAATTCTGTCTGGATGTATAATGGTCCCCATGGCTATCGAGTATACCCGTATAAGAAAAAAGTGCAGTGCTGGACATAATGTACCATACTAGCTAATGAAACACATAGTATTTCTTATAAAATAGAGTTGTACACGTCAATTATCCAGATTTGTACAGAATGTCCACATTTCCTCCTCTTATTTTTTGTCTGTTTCTCACAAGATTTGTAGTTTTCTGGCAAATCTTTGAGGATTGAGGTCACTAAAAATGGCAGATGTTTGAATTTCAGGCTTCTTATCCTTTAGAAAATGCATGCTGATGCAAACCTATTAACTTTCAAAGTTTGTAAGAGCAATATTTAAAATCAGTCCCAATTTTGCCCCCTCCAATACTTCCAATATTCCCTAGATTTGTTAAGCTAAGGGGTTGAGAGGTATGCACTGAGTGGCAATGAAAATGAAGCAAAGCATAACATAATGTGAAAAGAAACAGCATGCATTTGGGAGCATAGCTGCATAGTCTCAAGTATAGTTATTAATGGAATATGACATTGTCCAATCCCGGTATTAGAGATAAAAGATATATGGTGGTACCCTTGTGATTAACATCTCTTAAACAGAGTGAGGACTCCATAACACATGATCTCATAATAGCTGTTGTACTGAACATGATCTAGTAACAGATGAATTTTGAGCCAGCCATAATGGCAGATAGTATTATGGAATGGTGGTAATGTAGTATAGACTGACATTATATTATAGAGTAGGCTTCCAGTGTGTGCAATGTATCTTTAGTAATGAAAGTAACATAGGGTTGCCACCTGCCCCACGTTATGCATAATTGTCCCTATCTGGACAGTTGTGTCCAGTGAAAAAGATGTTACAAATGGCAAATATCCTGAGATTTTAGATCAAAAAATGTTTCATACGTTTTCTTTAATAGTTCATAGGTTCATAGATTCATACTAGGCTATCTGCCCTGGGGCAATTACAAGCCTAGCCCGATTTTGTTTGGCTTACACCACCCCTTGATTTGAGTATACTGTGCCCTTTTTAAGGTTTAGTTTACTGTGCCTCTGTCTAATAGTGACACGGAAGTAATCCCCGGGACAAACCTACGATCCCCCATCCACTCATCAAGATTCTTCTTGAAGAGATTCAGTGAGGTGCTCTGCCTAACATGAACTGGAATTCTATTCCAGAGCGAAGGGAGCCTCTGGGTTATGAATCTGTCCCTCCAGCAAGTTCTATTTATTTCTGTGCTGAGGTTCAAGTCCCTCGAGCATATGGCTCTAAGGGATTTAGATTTACTGAGGTGGAGCATGTCCATTAATTCTGGATTGGACATAGCTTTATATGTCAGGCATAGATCGCCTCGAAGTAGGCGGTATGCAACTGAGTAGAGCTGGAGTTTTTTTAACCGAGCAGCATATGGCATCTGCTTGAGTCCCTTGATCCCCTTGGTGAGGTACTTTTGGGGTCTTTCTAATTGCTGCAGGTGTCAGGTAAGGTACATCCCAAAAGGGGCATTATATTCTATGATAGGCCTGATGAGGGATGAATAAAGGGGCACGATTACCTCTCTTGATCTAGATGTGAATCCTTTCATGATGAGGTGGGCTATGTAGAAGGTCTTTCTAACCACTTTGGCAATGTGGTTGTCAAAGGAGAGATTGCTATCAACTTGGGTCCCCAGATCCCTAATTACTTTCTCTGTACTTAATGGGTTACCACCTATGTGGTAATTTGTGGGCACATTGTTTTTGCCAAAGGGTATGACTATACACTTTTTGGCATTTAGCTTTAGACCATGGCTCTGACACCAGTTATCCATCTCTGTGAGACCTTTTTGAAGGATGTTTGTGTCAGCTGGAGAGTCGATTATGGTGCCCAGTTTGCAGTCATCTGCGAACTTGGTGAGCCATAGTCCTCCCACGTTGGCCTGCACCTCGGAAAAGTATATACCGAACAAGAGCGGTCCCAGGACAGAATCTTGTGGGATGCCACTTGTGACCGGTTTCAAGTCTGACATGGCTCCAGCAACTCTCACTCTGTGGGTTCTGTCTTTGAGCCAGTTTGCGACCCATCTTGTGACATAGGGGTTTATATTTAAGCTGGATAGCTTATCTATGATGCCCGAGTGGGGTATTGTGTCAAATGCCTTTGCTAGGTCCAGATAGGCTGTGTGGACTACCTTCCCTTCATCTATGGCTTTGGTGACTGTTTCAAAGAAGTCAACCAGGTTCAACAGGCAGGATCTGCCCTCGACAAAGCCGAATTGGGTAGGATCTAGTGTCTGTAGGTCCCCAATGTCTTTGTTTATGAGCTCCATGATGATCCTCTCCATAGCCTTGCAGACTAGGCTAGTCAGGCTTATGGGGCGATAGTTTCCAGGGTCCGTAGAGGCTCCACCTTTGTGGAGTGGGACCACTGTTGCTGTACACCATTCTGTGGGCACATATCCTGTAGTGAGGCTGAGATTGTACAGCTGTTTTATTTGAGAGGTTAGTTCTTCTTGGAGTTCATGTAGGATGCAACTCGGGATGCCATCTGGTCCCATGGAAGCAGTGTTTTTTGCTTTGGAGAGGGCAGCCTTCACCTGAGCATCAGAGATGTTTGGGAGGCAGCCCTCTGCCGGGATAGATACTTGCTCTTTTGGGGGGGAGGGGGTGGAGAAGTTTGCACTGAACCTGTCTGCCAGGATATTGGCGATGTCTGTGGGTTCAGTGTATTTTTTGTCGTTTAGAATCAACTCACAAGTCTGGGAGTTGCATCCCAGGCTCCTAACATAACTGAAAAAAGCCTTATGATTGTCTTTAATGTCCTGTGCAATTTTTCTCTCGAAGCTGGCCTTGGAGGATTTTATGAGGGATCGTAATTTTTTGCTAGTACTGATCAGAGCTGCCTTCCCTATTAGGGATTTTGCTCTATCATGTAGTAGCATCCTCCTTCTGTTGTACAGTTTATTTATGGATGGGGTCCACCAGACTGGACGCCTGCCTTTGGATGATTGGGTCTTGGTTTTGTTTGGGATAGCATGATCCATGCATTCCTGGAGATGTCCGTAGAATGCGTTTATATAGGATTCTGCAGTTTGGGCCTTAGTTTCCACTGGCCCTGGGGTCTTGAAGGATTCCACTTCGGTTTTGAGAAGTGAGAAGTTCGCTTTTGAGAAGTTTTTCACTGTGGTTTTCTGGGTTGGGGGTGGGGTCGGGATATGGATATCCAGTTAAATTAATTTATGGTCTGATCTTACCAATGAGGGATATACTTCTGGTATGGAGCATAGAGTACCCAAGTTGGTAATGATCAGGTCTAGTATGTTATCCCCTCTTGTGGGAGTGGTGACTAGTTGTTCCATAGCATTTGAGTTTATAATTTCCAGGAACCTTTGGGCTAAGGTGCTGGGGCTTGATTGCATAAAACAATTATTGTGTATTTTTCACACCTAAATATTATATGGAACAACATAAAAATCCAATTCTACAAAATAAAAGCTTTTATTTTGGAAAATAAACTGAAGTCCAGTCCTTTGCACTAGTTGTAAATGTGAACCTCCAAAATCTTAGATTTCCTTTAAAACTCCCCACTTTTGGGCACTTGGAGAGATGACAACCCTATAGTAACACTGTGTAATTGTACAGGAGTAGTATATGAAGTCAGGCAACAGCACACACACACACACACACACACACACACACACACACACACACACACACACACACAAAAGGAAATGCTGTATTTATCTTGTGTTAATTCGCCACAGTGGACAGGGCATAAGAGAGCATCCATGGTGTCATGTAGAACTAATGGTTGTCAGATTGAGAATCAGGCATTGCAAACTGTTAGAATGATGTCTGTAGCCTACCCAGTATGATGACAAATGCCTACACAGTATCATTTCAAGTATATGTTTAATAGGTAACAGTGGAACCAGACCCCAGTGCAGTTGTAAGGTAGACACAAAAAGAAAAATGCTGAAGAATATATCATACAATGTAGTAACTCACCAAGATGCAGCATGTATACTAGAAAATGTACTTTACCAGTAGACAGAAGTCATCACAAAATAAAATATGAAATTAAAGGCATAGATGAGTGCATTTACCAATGTTTGAATTTTGCATCATTTATGCTTCCACAGAACTCTAAGCAGCCAGCTCATAAAATCAAAGCACTTATATTCAGAACTAAGCACATGTCAGACTAGAAAATAAAAGGAACAGAAGGCTATGTCTACCAGTGTTTGAATCTTGCATCACAGACATGCTTTTCTACAGAGCTGCCTGCAGGTCAGAAAGCCATTGCACATGGCCAGTATTCAGAGATCATACAACAAACATACAAAAGACTGTTTGTACTACTCTTGAAACTACTCTTGAAACTTGCATCATTCAGATGCTTTCTACAGAGCTAGTGGTAATTATGTCGTAAAATCATTGCACTTGGCTAGTATTCACAAATCAGCACAAAATAAAATATGAAATGAAAGGACCAGAAAACTCTTGTTTAATAATGTTTTAGCCTTGCATTACTCATTTGCTTTCCTGCAAGGTAGTAGCATGTTAGGTCATAAAATTCCTGAAAGGCTACTTTTCCCTGAGGTTAAAAAGTACAGGCAAAAACTAACGGATGACTCATTGTGAGTTGTTTTGAGTGCGTCTGCATTCTGAGATGGAATCTGGTTAACACCTAAGAAACTTCCTGTAGGCACACATTCTCCCACACCCACAACAAAAGCTGTGACACTCTTAGAAAGCCAGACTGAAAATATAAAAAAAGACCAGAATCAAACAAAAAAAATCCCTGGGACTGACCCTTTAACTGTGTAGCTTTGAAATATCCTTTCAAATAAGATAATCCTAAACCACCTTGTTCTACTGGAAGGAGCAACTTATCCCACTTGACCTTTGTCTCCAGATTCCTTTAACCATACCTCTCAACCTGGAAACATCAAAAATCTGGACAAGGGCCATGAAAAATAGGTACAAATCTGTACACTGATTAACATCTAATTTGCGTACATAATTACGTAACCACACCCACTCCAATGGAATTGTGGGATACCAACTTTCGAACACAAACTGAAGAACAGACAACCAAAATATGGCACCAGAGTCCCCCTGCAGCCATTCCAATGTCCTGTTACCTGGCTATTTTGCCCCATTTACCATAAACACTAATGTGTGCATATTGCTTTACTTCTACAATGCTTATTTGGATTTTATTTTGAGGCACATCAATGCACAAACACTAACAGCCATCTGATAAACAAAGCAACACTGTCTCACAATGAAAATAGACTTTGCATTAAAACTTCTCTGCCCTTGAAACTCACATTCATTGAAACAGCATTGAAACCTGCACCACATCCAAAAAAATGCATCTGTCCAGTGGTGGATAAAGATTACCGTTGGGCTGTTTTCAAATCATTGGCCCCTTGTACACAAAACAAGAAACATACATGTATGTATTCTTTTCTTTGATACACCTGACTTTATTAAGTTATATTCCTTGTATAAAACAGCACACTTGTTAGACAGACCACATTTTAAATTTATTGTTTGAATGAACATTTTTCCAGTAGGCTGTACTGTAGGCAATGAAAGAAAATCATGAACCAATAACTACAAAACTGCCCAATTCAGAACATTTCTATCATAAAAGTCTACTTCCACACCCAAACTATAAACAGAATGACAGTAGTGTAAGCCACTTCTTGCACAGCTTCTTGCACTTATTTTCAATTTTAGTTTTTTTTCAGGGGGGGGGCAAAAGATCAAAAACCAGGGACACATTTTAAACATTGCTTGTATAATTCTGGAAAGTTGCTAGAATAAAATGTTGTGTTATCATCATGCATGTTACTGGCAAGTCTTGAACCCAGAACACTATACACTACAGTCAGTGCAACATACCACTATGCTAAATTAGCAGTTTAAACAATAGGAAGACTCAGATAATAATGAGGGAACAGTAAATACAACTGACTAAGTCCTCACGCACCATAAAACCTGGACAAACAACAAAGCCAATAATGGGGGAATACAAATTCTGTTGTCACCATAGCTCAACTCTTAGCACAAAAAAATGTGGCAAAGCTGAGAAATGGTGGTGGCTAGGGACTTTAGGCTCTTTTTACCCTGTACCAATGGTATAGGGTTTGAGCCTAAATACCTCTAGCCGCCAAGTGTATTATATTGGGGCATTTTCACACAGGCACACACACACATGCACACACACACACCTCCAAGACTGCCATGCCATTGAGGAAAAGGGAATATTCTAAGAAATAGTAATCTTGGACTTGCTGTATATAAATCTGCATTTTCATTCATAAAACCTTCACATTCCATGTCTGAGCATTTCAAATATTTATCACATTTTACTAGGTTGGTTGTAACACAGTGGCACAGAGCTAACTCAGGCTTAATTATCCTAAATGTAGTTTCTATCACACTTGACAGGAACTACATTATATAAAGCATACCTTTCAGCTTTCATATTGCTGACAGTAGCACTTTCAGTGTTTGTGGCATAGAACATAGCAGGTTAGCCATTACCACTACTTATAACAAATTAAAACATTACTTCCTGCTTTTTTGTATCACAAATGTTATATGTCTTACTACATTGTTAGCCTTAGAAGCAGACAAATCAGTTTTAAATAATGTAACATGAACTAATGAGAGTTATACTAAAGATACTGACTAAAGATTAGACTTCTTGTGATCAAGGTGCATTTCCCATTTTCTTATTACTAGGTAAAGCTCTTTTATACCTCTGTACTTCAAAACATTCCAACATTTTTTGCTTTACTGTTTATATCTAATACAGATTTTAAAAGTATATTTTAAATCATGCACATGAAATGCATCTCAGAGTTTACTAGGCTTTCCACATTAAAACTCCAGTTATAAAATATTGGTTGCACTTCCGGAGAATATCAGCCCAAACCACACTCTTCACAGATAGCAAAATCCTAGTTTTGGCAGCTCAGGTGATTGTAAAAAATCCCACACCACTTATCTAAAAAAGAATGTCAACTTTCCCCATGTTCTCTGACTAAATCTCCTTAGTTAGTATGAGGGCCATCTCAGGTCAATCCTGAAAAAGAGGTTGTTGCCCTAGTGGGACTAACCCAGCTAACAAAATTATAACATAAATAAATAATACATTAGTCACAAGTAGTAACAGTCTCAATTCTGAGCTACATATTTAAGGATAAAGAAAATATAATTAGGGAAAATGACCCAAATTATGGACACTTTTTAAATTATGGTACTGCTAGCTTAGAACGTCTGAAAACATTTTCTAATTTTAGGACAGATGGAGCAAAAATTGAGAACAGTGTAGGAGCATTCCTGCAAAATCTCACCAATTGAGAGGAATAGCATTTATTACCTAAGTCCATACGGCAGCAGATTAAACACAAATGGCAGCAAAGCAAAGCCACAAAGCAGCTCGAGCAGGCAACAGATTTAACCATTTGGCAGCATAGTCCCAGCAAGTCCCTTCCTCTCACAGGCAGCAGATTAAAAATGAATGGGAGGAAATCAGCTTGATTTAAGTCCCTCTTGCAAGCGTTTCTGTCCAAAACGGCGGCAAAGCAGCTTTTATTTCAGCAGCAGCAACTGCTCACAGCTAGCCAGAAATGATAAAGTGAGCTCAAGGAGCTCAATTCCGACTGGCTGGTAGTGCTGACGGAGCTGACGTCATCGCGCACGTGATGACGTCAGCTCCGACAGCGCGAAAATTAAAAAAAATAAAAAAAACAAAAGCAAAGAAATCGAAAATGAAGGGGTACCACTCGGGAATCGTGGCACCCCTTCATTTGGACCCCAAAAACTTGGTAAAAAACAAGTAATTTGGGACGGTTGGGAGGTCTGCCTTTAACACTTTGTTAATTATCCTGGTCAACAAATGTAAATAAATAAATGAATAAATTATTGTCCATAGCTTCTCATGTGGCCAAAAATATGCCTGTCTGGAATATAAAACGAAAGGGACTAAAAACATTTTCCTTGCTTGTATCTTGCTATCCATATCTATAAACAAGTTTCTGTTTTTGTATAATCTTGTGTTTATTCTCTTCCCATATATCCTTAGCTGCCATAACAGAATACTTTTTAATCAATGCTCCTAAATACCTCAGTCCCTCATATATCCTCCTAATGAAACTTATTATTATATCAGGGACTGCAAATGCTTTCATTGACCTACGCATAAAATCCCAGCATACTCTGCCGAATGATTTCTCTGCATCAAGATCCACCAACAACAGAGGCATTTTCTTGCATTCTGTCTCCGTCTGGGTCATCATTGTTCTATTAATGTTGTCATATATTTGCCTGCCTTCCACAAAACCACACTGGTCCATATCTATCGATTTTGGCATTACCTTTGCCATTCCCTTAGCCGTTATATACTTAAATCCTTTATAATTATGGTTTAAAATTGAAATAGTCCTATATGAAGCTGGATCAGATGGATCTTTAGAGTCTTTAAATATTACAGACACCACAGCTTTCTTCCAGGATGTTTGTGCTTCCCATCTTTATAAAATACTGTTAAACAAAGTCTTCCAGATCTGTATCACTTTCTTCCCTCCTAATTTCCAAACTTTCAAAGGAATACCATCTATCCATGGAAACTTTCCTGCAGACTGATGATACATCACCATTTTTATCTCATCTCCTCCAGTCTTAACTGTTAATTGTTGAGCCTCATCTACCTCTAACTTTAGCATACTTAAGTCTTCCATAAATATTTCCATTTGTGGTGTTTCTTAATTTCCACATTTCTCTGCTTTATATAGATTTTCATAAAAAAATGAAATATCTCTTTTACCTCTACAGGATCTCTGGTTGTTTTCCTTGTTACAGGCTCCTAATTTTTTCAATAATCTTTTCTGTTTTCATTGTACTAAACGTTTTTTTTGTGCTTTGGAGTTATAAAAAAAATTGATTCAAAGCAATCTTTCCAAACTCATGCATATTATCTAGATACTCCCTTATTTTCTCTTTAGCATTCTGTAGTTGCACCTTTTCTTGTTCTGTATAATTCTCCTTATTCTGCAATACACTAACATTTGTTAACCCCTCTAAATAATTCCTGTTACTTCTTAATCATATCTATTTTTCTTTTATTTCTATCCAGTTGTAAACTCCTTTTTTATTTTATCCCACTCACTAACTATAACTTCCTTAGTAGTTTCTATTTTCTCAACCCTTGAATAATTTTCACTACTCATTCCATAAATTCCTCTTTTTTAGTAGGTAGTTGGGGAAGCACCAGTGTCTCATTTTTACTTAATTACTCTGCATTTTTGTCTTAGTTTTGTATTTGTGCATGATCTGAAATACTTATTGGATGTGTGCTGAAGCTTTCAATTAAATGCACATGTTTCTGTGAAATATAATTTCTGTCTAGTCTAGCCCAATTATTGTACGTTGGGGAATAATGTGTAAATTCTCTGAGTTTCTTCTTCCAAATTCATGTCTACTATACAAAATAGTTTCATTAATTTATACAGAAATCTATCCCTATGTTATATTTTCCCTTCTAGGTCCCCAGATACATCCCTACTGTTGCAAATCAAGTTCCAGTCCCCACCTATAAGTAATATTCCCTCCTGAAAGCTGATTATTTCTCAAAACAAATTCTTAAGCTCCATAATAGCAGTTTTAGGTGGAGTATAAATTCATGCCAGAGTAGTCCTCCTTACTACCACAAATCTACCATTATTATTTTTCCCTTTTCTATCACTATTGGAACTCCTCCAGCAATTGAGTAAGTACACTCCATTTCCTTTGTCCCTGATACTGTGCTGAATCTCTAACCTGAAATCCTTTCTTTATCAAATTCACATGCTCACTTCTTTCCAAATGTATCTCCTGTAGCAATGCTATTTGCACTGTGCATTTCTTAATATGATTCTGTCTCTTAATTTTTTTAATATATCTGTGAGGCCATTCATTTTCAAAAATAATTTGGATAGTGTAAACATTATGGTAAGAAGTTATTATTCCCACCTGTTATGTATGACAGCTTTTTAAATGTCTGTTTCCAGCTTTTGTGTTACATGCACCTACTGATATCTGGCAAGTTGATCTTTAATTCATTTGTTTATTGTCATCTCCATTTGCACCTATGTCACACTTTGCAAGACTTTTAGTTTTACTGAAAACTCTCAAATAAAATACACCCCCATAACCTATTAACTTAAAACAAACACACAACATATGTACATACTCATATAATGATGTTTAACCCTCCTAATTGGAACAATAGTCCAAAATCGATAGCTACATCCACAGGAATTACATAACCTAAAATTAAGGTTATCCATGCTAAGGTGCATTTTAACAGTTTGTGCTCCCACTTACACTTTCTTTATTCCTCTTGCAGATGTGAAAATCAGATTATATGCTTTCAGAAAACATTATCTTTTAGCGTCAAAAAGTTCACAGGCTATCTTTAAGTAAAATTAAATTATGCACTGTTTTGATAAATGCATTGAAGTATTTAGGCACAGGAAAGCTGCTATCTTTTATATCCAAAAACTCTTGAGATTTATTTGCCTATACCTATAATCAGCTTATCTCCATGGAAACGTAAGAACAGAATGTACAGCTGCCCTCAGCTGTGGACTTCTTAACTCACACTGAATGTTTCATTACATTAATAGTGTTCTCTTATTTTTAAAGCCCATAGTCTTATAAAAACTTGTTATTAGATTAAGCCAACAGCATTAATGCAGATATTCATCTATGCAAAAATAAGAAAAAACATTTCATCTCTAGATATATTATAATCAATGCACTTTTACACACCATCTACACCCCAGCATCTCAAGATTACAGCATATTAACTTAAACGTGCTTTGGTCCAGCTTTTCTTCTCGTTTTACATTGTTATACCTACATTTCTTAAAACTAAAAAAGAAAAAAGTACTTGTTAACTTTAGTGTCTTTATCACATAGAACAGTCACTAAAAATGTTTTACTCTGTAACATGCAATTTAAGTCATGGAATGTTTTATGCAAATGATAAGAACAAAAATGGCTTTACTTCCAGTTACCCCCCCCCCCCCATTTTTCCCTTTTAGTGCCCTTTCAAACATGAATGACATGAAGTGGGGTATGTCTTTCAGTACCCTCATGAGTTTAACAAAGTCAACAAAAGTCCAATCTTTCTTAGGCACATTTTCTTGTAAAGTCATACTTGACAAACATGAGTGATGCTTTATAGTCTCGTGTTTATTCACTAATTTCAGTGTTGCTGGTCTTTTTCTTGTTCATCTCTGTCTCCCAACCTGAGACTGTGGTTCAAGGCCAAGGAAATCTGATTCTTGTCAATTCTTGTTTTTTTTTGTCTCTCAACTATTTTCCAGTATAACACTATAAAAAGTTCCACTGGCAACGTCTCTGTATAAGCTTTATTTTTATTGTCAGAAGAATGAGAAGCCGAGTCCACTTCCATTTGATGGCTCACTATTTATTGGACAAATGTTTATTTTTCCTCCTTATCCTGTTCTGCATCAAAAATGAATTTGATCATCCAGGATGGA
This sequence comes from Protopterus annectens, assembly GCF_019279795.1. Lineage (NCBI taxonomy): Eukaryota > Metazoa > Chordata > Ceratodontiformes > Protopteridae > Protopterus > Protopterus annectens. The sequence goes on from NC_056729.1 coordinate 950,103,827, forward strand.
ATATTCTGAAGACTGACAGATAAGCAGCTTGAATCTCACACTTGCCTCGCGACATTCCCTGATTGCTGGGATAAAGTTGCTTATCTTCTGTCTGTTGTATAGTGAATAGCCATTTTCCACAAACACTCTACTGTCTCCAATTTTTAATACTTTGTCCTTCTTCCACAGTTTTTTTAGGATCAACTCTTTGTGCTGCTATAATTGCATTCTTACTAAAGGAGGTATTTGTTGCTTTCTCATGGCCAGGTTTGGAGAATACATTAGATGTGCCCTTTCGATTAACAAATCCTGCTATAGAATATCAGGCTAGTTACTTATTTGTGTTTTCATAAAATAAATGCTGTCTGCTCCTTCCAGTTTCCTTTCATAAAAATTAATGCTGTCTACTCCTTCCAGTTTCTCTAGTGCAGCAGAAGATCTCAGAGATTTTCTCTGTGTGCCATGTCCTGTAACTCTACCATTTTTGAAACAGCTGTTTTTGAGCATTTTCATGCACAGCCAGCTTTTTCTTCATTTTGACCTCTGATGTTTGCAGTTATCAGCTCATCTGAATAACTGATTAAAGCTTCTTCCATTTTTCCAGAAGTTTGTTATTAGAATTTATATACTCTTACAAAGCTTCATTTATTTTAATCAGCTCTGAGCTCACTTGATTAATTTTTTCTTCTAAATTACTGGAAGCCATCCCTTGTATCAGAACTGGAGCTTGCACTGTTTTTTGCTGAGCAGCTGTAGGATTCTTCCCAGTCAGCCTTTTATCTTCACCTTTTCTAGTTGATTGTCTTTCAGTCCCTCTACATTTCTTCTTTGCAGGCATCGAGACAGTGTACTTACTAGCTAGTAACTGAATTTAACTGGAAAAATTACTAGCCCTTATCTCTCAGTTTTTTTTCACACAGGGAGAGCTGATTGTACAGCAATTGTGAAAGTCCTGCATCTACCACTTTTGTGTTTTTCCTCTCTTTTATCAATATTGGGGCCCCCTAGCTATTAGTATTATTACTTCCCTTTTCCTTTACTTCTGATATTCTGATGAATTTCTATCCTGAAATCCCTTCTTTGTCAAACTTACATGGTAATTTTTTCCAAATGCATTTCCTGCAGCACTGCTATTTGCACTGTATATTTCTTAATATAATTCAGTAGCCTTTCCTGTTTGTCTGTACCTCTAAGGCCTTTTACATTCCACGATAATATAGATAGTGTAGCCATTATGATAAAAATCTATTGTTTCCCCCTAATGTACATGATAGCTTCAGTGCCATTTTGAGAGTGCAGCCAGAGAATGAGCATGTATGAAAGAAATAGTCAGTCTGTTTATAAGTTTATCTAAGTTAAAGTTATTTGCCTCAGTCCTGATGTGTTTGTACAAAATAAAGCTGCTTGAACAAAACCCACGCATGGTCATCTGCTTCATCCTGACAAGACGAACGCCAATCTACAAAAATTAAGTTTAACCTTCCAGATAGGAAAAATTGTCCTAAATTGACAGCTGCACTCACAGGCATTACCTAACCTTAAATTAAGGTTAGCCATACTAAGACACGTGTTACAGCCTGTGATCCAACTTACACTGACTGATGTCTGTCCTGTCCATATCTCTGTTCCCCTCCCAGATGTGAAAAACAGGTTTTATGCTTTCAGATAACATTAACTTTTAGCCATAAGGAAAAAAACACACTGGCTATCTTTAAATAAAACTAAATTGTATACTATTCTATTAAATGCATTAAAGTATTCAGGCTGCTATGGAGGCTATCTTTTATTCACCTGCCATGATTTCCAACTTTATTTTTCATTGAACTGCTTACCACTTTACCTTTAAATTTTGCATTTCCTTCAGCAAAGTATGCTCAGAACTCTCAAGATTATTTGCATCTGCTGACAGCTCATCGCCATGTAAAATAAGTAAGTAATCAGGAAAAAAACAGCTGTCATCTCTGCAGATGCATAAAGGAATCTTTGTAAATTTCACTCTGAACACAATATGCAACTACCTTCAGCTGCAGACTTCTTGATTTCCATTGAAAACATTGGGGAAAAAACAAGCTAATATCATTGCAGATGCCAGGAACTTAGCGTTTTTCCATTGCTTTCATCATTTGCCCTATTTTTCAAGCCTACTCGTGTACATAAAAACAATTGTTTATAGCTTAAACCAAGGACATTATTCTACATTTCCTCCCTTGTAAACATAAGAGCAGTTATCTTAATTCTACATATAGTACAATCAGTGCAGTTTTATAGCCTACCCCCACCCCAGCAGCATACGATGACATCATAGTAATGTAATCTTGCTTCTGTCCAGCCTTTCTTCTCCTGTTATACTGTAAAGCCTATATTTCTTACAACTAAAAAAAATACTTGTTTAATTTAATATCCTTACATATGACGGTTACTGAAAAGACTCACCCAATGTAAAATACCCCAATACATTCTATACAAAACTGCTTTACAATATAAGATGCAGTTTATGTCATGAAATGTTTTATACAAATGCTAATAAGAACAAAAATTGTTTAACTTAGTTATTTTTTCCTTTTAGTGTCCTTCTAAACAGTGATAATATAAAGTGGGGTATATGCTTTACAGTCCACTCACAAGTTTAACAAAGTCAGCATAAGTCCAGTTTTTCTCAGCCTCTTGCAAAGTCATATTTCACAGATATGATGGTACTTTGCAGTCTCCCATTTATTCACTACTTTCAGTGTTAGTGGTTTTCATCCCCAAATGCTAAACTGTAGTTTAAATCCAATGTACTCTTGAATCTTCTTCTCAATTCCTCTGCTTCTTTTCCATCTCTGTAACATTTTCCCTTGGAACACTAGAAAAGGTTTCATTAGCAAAGTCTAAGGGTTTTATTGTCAAATGAATGAGAAGCACTTCTGCTTGCTGGCTCACTTTCCATTGGATAGACTTTTGTTCTGCATACAAAAATGTCTTTGATCCTCCAAGAAAAAAATATTCTGAAAAGAGATGGTTACAGCAGCTTAACAGATTTGTCAGGATCAATTCTTTCTGGTGGTATGATTGCATCTTTACTAATGTAGGTATTGGCTGTTTTCTTATAGCCAGGTTTGGAGCAAATGCTCAATGTGTCCTTTCAGTTAACAAATCTTGCTGCGGAATACCAATCCAACTGCTTATTTGTGCTTTCATAAAATTAATACAGTCTTTTCTTTCCAGTTTCTCTGGTACAACAGCTCTTCTTGAGAAGCATCATACTCAGCCAGCCTTTTCTTCATTTCATTTTGACCTCTAATTTTTGCAGTTTTATCATTTTATCTGAATAGCTGTTTAAAACTTCTTCCATTTTTCAGTCTTTTATCTGAGTTGATAGACTCCTTCATTGTTTCATTTATTTTAATCAACTCTTGAGTATATTTGCTTTAATTTTCCCCCAAATTATTTGAAGCCATCTCTTATACCAAAGCTAAAACTTGAACATTTTGCTGAACACCTGCAGAATTCTTCTGAGACAGTGTTTTCTCTTTACCTTTTCTGGTTGTTTTACTTTCTGGTTCTCTAAATTTCCTCTTTGCTGATATACAGGTAGCGTACCTACTAGCCAGTAACTGAATTTTACTCTAAATTATAATTTCACTGGCTGTTATTTATCGTTTTCTACTTTCACACTGGGAGAGCTGGAATTAAGCTATAGAACAGTGTGTTGCCATCTTGGAAATGCTAATTTATGGCCTGAAAAAATGTACCTATTATACCAGTATCATCCATTGAGCTGGATCTTTTCTGTAGGGCAGTGACCAGATTACTTTACTGCATCAGCTTTTGCACCATAAGATGCACATTGTGCTAGACCCCTACTAGCACCCTATAACAACCTCACCCCACTCCAGAGCATGCCTTTCCATTTCCTACAAGCCAGTAGCATTGTGGAAGCTTTTTAGTGGCAGTGGCCCAGCTTCTTGAATTTCAGCCTACAGCCAAGCTGGATTAAAAGTTATCTAAATTTGTTATTGTATATACTTTCCCTTTAACTGTATTAAAAATTGTTTCATTATTTTATTGTTATTCTATTATTTTATTCTAATCATTGATCTTTATATGTGTTGGGTAGACAAGAAGTGGAGACATCCAAAGAGGAAATATATATATATATATATATATATATATATATATATATATATATATATATATATAAAAACCAAAATATTTCTTCTTAAATTTTAAATTTTGATTGATAAAGCATATTGTTTGGCTTTTAACCTCCTTGGTATGCAATCTGTTAAACTTTACCAATGATGTTTCCCTCTACCAGCCATTAAAGGTCTATAACCATTTCTCAAAACATTTGGTCTTGTATTTTTCTGAGTAGAGTTTATATTTGAGTGGTCCCTTATTTTGTTGCCATGAATTTCCACCTACTGGCTTAAGTATATTATGGCCACAGTACATCAATGGTCATAATCAGAAAGAGGAAATGAGCTAGTCTGTTCTGGGGTATTAAATATGATAGTTGATGATACCCTTTTAAGCATTTTTGTCAAAACCATTCATCATTTTAGTGAACTGCAGTTTTGCTTAGTGATTTTCAGTTTTTGGCTTTTTTTTTTTTTGTCAATAGGCATTCCTCATTTTTTATTTTTTGTTGTGTGTGTGTGTGTGTGTGTGTGTGTATGTCTGTGGGGTTTAATTAATTCTCATTATCAGTAAGTGTTATAGTTGATATTGTCTGTCTCTAGATCTAGTTCTGTTCTTCCAGATCATATCTTACTCAAACAGATGACATGAATTAGCTGACAGTCAGTGATACAGTCCTTTAAACTCCTTTGCATATGACGCAGATGTTTTTCATTCTTTATGTATTAGCTTTCCTGCTTAGCAGGTGGCTAGTTATTAAGTACATACAAAGAAAATTAGAAACATTTTAGTAGAGCAAGATCTTCAAAAATTCTAGCACGCTAACTTTTATTTGAGATGCACCATATGACAGTGGAATCCCAGGCTAGTCTGTCTGAAGTACTCGCATAATATGAACTGGACTTCTGCTTTGGACATATTAAAATGTTTGCTTACTATACCAGTTTTTATATTAGGTCAAGAATTGCTTGCTTTGTCCTTTTAACAAAGGAATGTGTTAATAAAGCCAATTATGGAAAGCTGTGCAAGGTTGCTAAAACTAGGTATGTAACACATCTGGGTACCTTGACACTTTTTAGTTGGTATTTAATGTCTTGTAAATTATTCCTCATGCTATATTCCCTAAAATGACACACAGTGTACATAGAACCATGTTCATTTTATGACTGTACTGGAGTGTTGTGTTGTTGGAGTCATTATTACATTTCTACATACAGTAAAACTGTTCAGAGATCTACACTCAACTACCTTTTATCATTAGAACTTCTGAGGAAAAAGCTCCATCTAGTGTCTGGTAGAGAGCCATATGCAAGGATAATGAAAATATAATGATTTAAATTTCTGAATAAAGAAATAAATAATAAATAGTACTCTGCTTCAATTACAGAAATTTGTTACACATTCCCAGATATTTAGAAAGCAATTTTATATGCTGGCAATGTTGTAAATTGTAAAGACAGAGACAAAATCTCAAGAGCTGTCATATAAATCCCAAGAAATATCTGACATTCTCTCTGAGCAAGAGAACTGTATTTATATACATCCACCTATTTTTCATACAAGCTAAGATGTCCCACGAGTATCATCATCATTATCAACACCCTTTTTTCCATTTTCTATATGGAGTCAGGGTGTAGTGTTAACTTTCGCCATCTCTCTCTATTCAGTGCCACTCTCCTGCCTTCTTTGACACTCATGCCTGGCTGATGCAGGTTTTCTCTCACACAATCCATCCACCTCTTTGCTGGATGCCCACATTTCCTCTTGCCTTCTTCCTGTGTCTCCCAAATCTTTTTCACCAGATTGTCTTCTGTTTTTCTGCACATGTGCCTGAACCACCTTAATCTGCTCGCTTTGACCTTTTCTGCAATTGGAGCTACTTTGGCTTCTGCTCTTATATCCTCATTTCTACATCTGTCCCACAGTGTACATCCTACCACCCATCTCAGGCAGTTCATGTCCATCACCTCTAGATTCCTCAACTGCTCTGCCGTTACTGTTTTGTACACCTTCATTTCAGCTTCTTTGGCATTTTTCTGCCATACACTATCATGACATTCTGTGCCAGCTGGCTGTAGCCCCTCTGATTTTAGCTTTAACCTCCTCATTCAGACTTCCCTTCTCCTTAACAACCCCTACCAGATACTTGAAGCTGTTCATCTGTTCTTTATTTTCCCTTCTACCTCAGTTCTCAGCATCTTCAGATTTCCCTCATTTTCTGCCATTATAACAGTCTTATCTGTACTCAAGTTTCATCCCATGTGACTTCCATTTTGCATTCCATTTCCCTATCCTTTGAAGTTTTTTGCTCAGAGTCTGCCTGTAATGCCACATCATCTGCAGACAGCAACTTTGTTGATCTGTTCCCTTCGAGACCTCTTTGCTAACGTAGTCCATCAGCAGTATGAACAGCAGTGGGTTCAGAATTGAACTCTGATGCACATCCATTCACACTGGGAAGCCCTCTGTGAGATTGAATGCTGCTCATACTTGAGTCATTGAGTTTATACATTGCTTGCACTAATTCTACCAATGCTTCTGAGACTTTGAACTGCATGACTGCCCAAATCATCCTTCTTGGGTCCTTGTCATATGCCTTCGCCAAGTCTAGGAATGCCCAGTTTGAACTCTTTCCTCATCTCTAGCTTCTTCTTCTCAAATATCTGTCTCACTGTAAACATTGGTTCTGCTGCATCCTGATCTGAATCCAAACTGTTCATCTCCCATCTTACTTTCTACTGCTGTGTGTATTTGTTTATCAGTCACTCTCTCCAGAGTTTTCAGGCAGTGTAACAGGAGTTTGAAACTTCTGTACTGTCCTCAGTTGTGGATGCCCCTGTTTTTTTCTAATACACTGGCATGGATGTTTATTCTCCAGTCATCTGATATATACCTTTCTCTCCACACTGTTAGGAGTACCCGCAGGAACCATTTCTCTCCTGTCACACCCAGGATCTTTATTGTATCTGCCGTGATCTCATCTGAGGCTGTTGTTTTCCCTGACTTCAGCTGTGATCTCATCTGAGCCTGCTGCTTTCCTTGACTTCATTTTCCTTAGTGTTGTTCTTACTTCTTCTATGGTGGGCTCTTTCTGTTCTCTCATCATAGGATGTGTCTGGGGCAATACAGCTTCTGTGGGGTTTTCTTTGCTCAGAAGCTGCTGGAAGTACTTCTTCTATCTGTCTTTGATGTCCTGTGGGCTTGTGAGCAGGTTGTTGCTGGCATCCCTTATGAGGGTGTCTGACTATCTTCTTTATCTTTTTGCTATTGCCTTGCAACCTAATATACATTTATTTGTGTCATCTACTGAGTCACTTTCCCAAAGTTGGTAGAGCGCCTCTGATGCCTTGTTCGTTCCTATTGCAACTCCTTTCTTAGCATCTTTGTTAGCTAGCCAGTATTCTTTCCTAGCTGGTCCATCTTTTCTATCTCTCACTTTTTCATGCATTCCTTCTTTCTTTTGATGACTTCCTGGACTTCTGCATTCCACCACCAGCTTTTCTTATTTACCTTATTTCTTCATGTGGGAGTCTTCATCTACCACATACCTCTCAACTGTCCAAATTTTCGCAGAAAGTCCAGATATTTTACCTCATTTTTTTTCTTTGGTCTGTTCTTAATAAAAATTGTGGCTTTTTTTGGCAAATCACTGAGGACTGGAATCACTAAATAATAACAGATATTTGACTTTTCAGACTTTTTATCCTTCAGGAAATGCCCACTAATGCAAACCGTTATTCTATCAACTTTCTAAGTCTTCTAGGTTTATAAGAGCAGCGTTTAAAGTATGTCCCTGATTTGGGGCCTTTGCTCCCTGAATATTTTTGTCTATGACCAGATTTCTTGTACTAAGAGTTTGAGTGATATTATCTACAGCACCCTCCTTACTTAAATAGTTTGCACAACTGTGGAGAAACAGTGAATGCTGCTTTCCTTACTACACACATATCTGTTCCATAGTCCTCACACATGCTGCTTTCAGGCACTCCCATTCTTCTTCAACTCCACTTATTTCCTCTTCTTCTTGAAGTGTTAGAGCTCTGAATAATTCTTTGAGCTGTTGTGCTTTCTCTCCAGTCAACTTCCAGGTCTTTAGCCTGGTTTCTGTAGACTTTAAAGCCTTTTCTGACCACTGCCTGCAGCAGATTGTGGCAACCAGTGGTTTATGCTGTAGGCCAACTATTTCACTGGGGATGACTTTGCAATCTGATTCTACCCCAGTGCCCTTTTCTTACTAGGAGGAGGTCTACCTGATTTGCATGTTAGCCACTATTGTGCGTGATCTTATGATTGTCTCTCTTTCTGAAACATGTTTGTTACTATCAAGCCATTTCTCAGACAGAAGTCTAGAAAGGCCTTTCCTTCTTTATTCCTGTTGCCCCACCTAGGGGACCTAGGCTATTTGCAGCATAGGTTCATAGATTAGTATTAGGCTAACTGCCCTTGTAAGCCATTTTAAGCCTAGCCAATTATTCCAAAATGCTTATTTTCCCTTCCATGTATTCAAACCCTGCACCTACTGGTCATGAGGCCATACCTCTACCCATCTAGCTGCAAGGACATATAAATAAACACCTCTGTCATGTTTCAAACCTGAGCCTATCACACCTACAGCACATTGTATTAACCCGCCATGCTATGCAGATCTTAAATAATCACCGCTAACATGTTTTGAACCCAGGACCCTGTCACCTACAACCTACTGCATTAACCCACTACCCCACACACATCTTAATCAGTCCTTATATCCTGTTCTGTCTGTCTTAATTTGTGCATTCAAGTCATCCATTATCAGCAGCAATGTATGGTGTCCTGTTTTATATAGTAGGTCCTGAAACTCCTGTCTGAATTCAGTCTTTTCCTCAGTATTACAACCATGCTGTGGGGAATAGGCTGAGATTATTAATACTGCCATATCTTTAGGTTAGAGTCTGATTGCCAATAGTTTGTCACTAGTTCTGAATACGTCCCTCAGTGTCTTCTGAATCCTATCCCTCACCACAATTCCCACACAATTTCTAGCCTGTCCTCCTCTTGAATAATAGACTCTGGATCCCAAGTCAAATGGCTTTGCTGCACTGACCTTACATCTTGTCTCCTGGATACATAGGATGTGAAGCCTCCTTACCATCACGTCATCTACTTCCAATCTCTATCCTGTAAGTGAGCCTACATTGAGTATGGCAATTCATTGTTCAGCTTTCGCAGGTTGATTGATTTTTATGCTCAACTTTCACTCTACAGAGCTATCCCAGGTAACCCAAGCTGGGTAACTGGACACTGTCAAGCCAGTATGCTGATTTGACAACATTCGTCAATACAATCAAATCACCTAAAGCAGTATTTTACACTGTTGAATGATTAGCCTTGCCGTGCAGTCTGTGATTCATGTTCCTCTATCTTGAGGATACTGTGCACCACAGTAGATGCCCAAATCAGTTGGTTTGTACAACTGTTTCCTATATAGGGCACCATGCAGCGTATGTGTTGCTGCCTACAGCTCTGTTCTTGTGTGAGTTTGAGATGGAAAATATTCAGCATGTTTTTCAGAGGTGGGGTAACCACACAGAGACACAGGGAGAGCATGCAAACAGAAGTTGACCAGAGGTTAGGATCGAACCTTATACCTTGTGCATAGAAGGCGAAAGACCTAACAATTATGGTTACTGGAAGCCACTCCCAAGAGTATCAATACTTGGTTAAGTG